>NW_024081307.1:10386-163217 GCF_003009895.1 Hyaena hyaena | reverse complement strand
CACAGAGGTCAGCCCGGGGTCAGCCCGGGGTCAGCGCCCAGCTGCTCCCGCACGAGGGGCGAGGCCGCGAGGACGCAGGACGGGGACGCGGCGTGGAGCCGCCAGCACCCAGCGAGGCCCTCGCCGCCTGCACCCCTGCGCCGCCACGCCGCACCCTGCGGCCCTCGAGGACGCGGGGGCCCCTCTGCGGCAGTGAGTCACTTCGGGGACCCCGGGTGGGTGTCGTGGGGCTGCGGGGGCAGAGGGCAGGGCGCCGCGCCTCGTAGACGCGGCCGCGGGGCTCAGCGTCCACTGGCCTGCGTGTCCCTGGGGTGCAGGTGCAGGGGGTTGGCCTGCCGGTGCGGGGTGCGGGGTGGCGGGGAGCGCCCTGGCCGCCGGGGTGCGGCTCTCAGGGGGGACCTGATCCGCGACGACCCTCCGCAGCTCCCAGGACCAGCTCTTGGCCCCTCTGCACAGAGTCCGGGATACATATTCTCTATAAGCCTGGAGCCCGCGCCCTGCACACACGTGTGCGGTATGCTCCGGTGTTTGGGGACAGTATGAGGAACGTTACATACATACACTTGCACACCTCATATGCACATTACATCAAGTAATACATAGATAGCCAAAATATAATGACATGTTACATAGTAACTAATGTACACATATAAAATATATTATCGTGGATACACATAATACATAATTGCCTTTAAGTAACATATAAATGTATAAATTTATAAATGTATATAGCATATACACTATATATGCTATAATGTGTAAAGTATATATAATACACAATATATTTTATATTTAATATCAATCTAATTAACATCCATCACACATATAGATATATTTATATATGCCTTCTATATGTTATCACATATTTGTGTACATGTGTACATATATCGTACAGAGATAAATTTTATGTGCACAACATATATTTATAGTTTTATATAAAACTGTATTATTTTAATTTAACATATTATCCACAAACATATTTACATATCGAATTTACGGTTGATGTAATTATATCCAATTTTATATTCTATAAATTATATGTAATTATAATATATCATTGTAAATGTTTTATAACTCTACAAACAAGTCATTTTATGTACACTATACACTTAAATATGATTACATATCACATGTATGTAATTAGTCATACTCTTCATGTATGACTTATAATTTTTATGCAGGTGTTTCAGGGAAGTGGGCCCTGAGGTTTAAAGCAGAAACACAGAGCACCATATGTGGTCTCTCCCTGCTCACCGTCTTCCCACCAGAAGCGAGCTGCACAGGGGGGAGGGCCGGGGACAGCTGACGTCCTGTTAATACACAGCTCTGCCCTTTCAAACCAGGTCCACACAGGCAGCCCAATAGCCTGGGCTTCCCTGCTCCCCGCACCTGGGATCTGTGGACTCTGTCCCTGTCCCTTGAAAGCAATGATGGCTCAAGAAACTACAGGATCCTGGGCTGAGAACCAGGGTGAAAATACCCAGAGCATTCTCTCAGGCCACGGACCTTACTGCACCTCTGTCCCCAAAGGCTTCGTCCCGGGCTGAGTCAAGAAGTCAAGACTCTATATGGACGTGTCTCTTAAAATGAGACACCTTGACGTGCATGTGGCATTTTACTTGCTCTTGGGTATTAGTCCACTGGCGTCAACTCCTGGGTCTGCGCTGTGAGCGTCCACTTCCAGGCCCGGACACCCCATTGCTGGGGCCCCCACCTGGATGCTCCGCCTCCCATCCAACGGCTGTGCCTTGAGGAGACACACACCGACTCAGTAACGCATGACTAAAGATGTGAATCGGGTGCCACGCAAGCACGCAGCCACAATCTTTAGAAGGTCTGAGCTTATCCCACATCCTAAGGCCAGATTTAAATGCTCTGGAAGATGGCCCACGGGGCTGGTTCTTCCCCCTAGGCAGACGAGCCGACAGCCGGCGGGTGCACTTTGGCGCACGCTTCACCTCCCGCGGAGGCTGGGCACCGAGGTCGGTCGTCAAGGTCTGTGCAGCCGCAGCTGCGCCGGCGTGGCCCTCCCTCCCTTCCCCTCCCCTCCCCTCCCCTCCCTTCCCCTCCCCTCCCCTCCCCTCGTGGTGCTCTGGACTGCCGATCTCACAGAGGCAGCAACGGTAGGAAATGGACCTGTGGGGCCAAAGCTTGTGTGTTCAGTGCGCACGCTGAGGCTTTCAAGTATTTTCAAGGCAAGAGACCCATTTTTCCTTTAGCCTCCGCCTCCACGGGCCCTCACCTTGGAGAAAGCTGGAGCTTCCCGGCGCCACCGAGAAAGAGGTCCAGGGAGGGTGGGGAGGTAGCCAGGCCGAGAGGGTAATTGAGCTGGTCAAGTTCAGAGGAGACTTCTCAGGAGTTGAAATTTAGTTAAGGGCATGATGAAGGCTCTGAGCTTCCTGAAGCTTCTGTGATGCTTGACGCACTCTCTTCCTTCCTCTTTGCTTCCCTCGGTCCCTCCCGGCTGGGCTTCCGAGGATGGTGTAGACATGTCATCAGGCGGTTCGTCTTTTGGAAGGGGCCCCAGGAGACTGTGCCTTCAGACTTCTTGTAGCCTGGGGTGGGAAGGGCTCCCATGAAAGCTCTGGTGGCCTGAGCCTGCAGCCTGGCTGCTCATGTGGGGAAGGCTTCAGGAGGAGCATATCCTGTCTGCTCTCCCTGGAATTCTCCGTCTCTGTGAGTGTGGTCTTTGGCCAACCTACTTCCTCACGGCCAACCGTAAGATATCAGTGCCGACCCATGTCGAGGGAGGGATTCGGTGCTGCCGAGAGGTTGGGGCTGATGTCTCCCCAAGAAATCAGAGGACAGTTTGCAAATTGAGGATGGTGCCAGGAGGGTGCGGTGCTCTGAATTGTTCACCCGGAGGTGGGGATGTAAGCTTGCTTTAGCTTTGGCTTCCTGGGGGCCCACTGTTGTGACAGCCTCCATCTGGGTGATGGCTGTCTGGTGTGATAGGGCCGCAAGGACAGGAGGCAGGGAGAGAGGGAGAAAGGAAAGGAAGGAAGGAGGGAAGGAAAGGAGGCAGGAAGGAAGGAAGGGAAATAAGATAAACAGGAATCTTTTTCAGTATCTTAACTTCCAAGCCTCACCCAGCCCTCTATTCAGATGTAGCCTGATTTAGTGAAATGGTTCCTCAGTGCTGTGGGGTTTTGTATGTTGTCTCTCTCAAAATTTCATATTATACCAAACACCTAGTACATATCTTTGCGTGTGTATCTTTATGTCTATTTTTATCACTTCCTTAGAATACTCTTATTTTGCACTTGATCTTAGCCAAAAGGCCGAGAAGCAATAGAATAATCTTATTTTGAACTTCACAACAGCTTCTACTGAACTGCCTGTGTGAAACTGAGAAAAGCATTTAACTACCTTAAGACTTATTTTCCTCATTTCTCAAGAAAATAGTATCTAATTTGTAGGGTTGTTTTAAGGAGTAAAGGAGACATTGTAAGACACATTGCACGGTGCCTGATACATAGTAAGAGATAAAATTGAGCTCTAAGTATGATCGTATTCATGATGAAAATGGTTAGTAGTATTCTTTTGGCAAAATTTTAGTGATTTATACCTCTACCAGCACTGTGTGAGAGTGTCACCTTTGTGATATCTCCATTGGAAGGGACATAACCAGAATGTGTCCTTTTATTATTACATGTGTTCTTTTATTATTAAAGGAAACCATTAAGGGAAGCCCTTACCTTGCATCCATGCAGGTCTCATTGGTTGGACTCATTGGCCGCCATTCCATGCGTAAACCACCCGTAGGAAGGGAATGGGGCCGTCGTGATGATCTGTCTTGTGATTATGTGTCTTGTCCTGTGCACATGAGGCCCTGGTGTGGGATCGCTCTGCTTGGGGTCACATAACCACCTGAGGAGAGTGGGGAGCTGTCGTGGCCAATCAGGGCCATTTTCTATGTAGTGGCCAATCAGGGCCATTTTCTATGTAGAGCTCATCATGGTCACTGAGCAGAGTGTCATATTTGCTCTTGTTACACTTTCTTGCAGCTACTTTCTTTTACTCAGGTTTAATTATTTTAATGAAGTAATACTATATTTTGAGGCATTCATGTTGAACATGCTAGGCTTACCCTGTCCTAGAGATTTCAGTCAGCAGCTTCTGATTGAGACACTTGTCCTCCGGATATTTATGTGGTTAATTCTCTTCTCGCCCTTGCGTCCTTGCTCACAGGACACACGCCCAGTCAGGCCTCCTCCCGATTACCTTTTTAAAACTGTGACCATGCCCCAAGATTTCCAGATAACTCTTACGCAGCTGTCGTATTTTCTTCTTCCCAAAAGCTCTTGGCACCTTATATCAAATGTACATGTTGACTTTCTTTTTTTTTTTTTTTTTATGTTTTTTAAATTTATTTCTAGGAGAGAGAGAGAGACAGCATGAGCAGAGGAGGGTCAGAGAGAGGGAGTCACAGACTCTGAAACAGGCTCCAGGCTCTGAGCTGGCAGTCAGCACAGAACCCGACGCGGGGCTCGAGCCCACGAACCGCGAGATCATGACCTAAGCGAAAGTCGGACGCTTAATCGACTAAGCCACCCAGGCGCCCCATGTTGACTTTCTTTTAATCTTATTAATTATTTCCTGTATCATCCTTCTACAGCGTGAGTTCCAGTAAAGCAGGCAGGGTGTGTCTGTTTTGCTTACGCATGTATCTCAAGGACCCCCAATTCTCCCTGACATATACTGGGCACTCAATGTATAATCACCATGAATGAGTTAATAAAATGCCCCAGTGTGCAGCGCGTCAGCCGGAACCAAACTGGCCCTTAGGAGACATTTGTCTGCAGCCCGGGAACAAAGAACCAGTAAAAATCATTCATGCTGCCGTGTGGTGGTGTGACAGGGTTTGATGGGGCGCTGGGGTCCGTGAAGGAGTTGCTGCTAGGTGTTTTCACACGATGGCAGTGTGTTTTAATCAAAAAGTTTTGCCTTTTAGAAATACATACTGAAGTTTTTACCAATAACATCATCTCTCAGACCTGCTTCACAGTAACGGTGTAGGGAGAGGGAATCATAGCTGGGACGACAGTGGCCGACAGCCACTGGGCGTTGTCACGTGATGGTGGATATGTGGGATTTCATGGTCCTGCTCCCTCCACTTGTGTGGATATTTGAAGTTTTTCCAAATGAAAAAAAAAAGATAATACGCTGTAGATATTAAAATACATCACCCACCTTCTGATACGATGAATACAATAAATGTTCTTAAGAATATAAAATTTAGGGATAACTGGATGGCTCAGTTAGTTAAGTGTCTGACTCTTGATTTTGGCTCAGGTTCATGATCTCATGGTTCGTGGGTTCGAGCACCACATCGGTTCTGCACTGGCAGTATGGAGCCTGCTTGGGATTCTCTCTCTCCCTCTCTCTCTCCCTCCCTCTCTCTCTATATCTCAAAATAAAGAAATAAACTTAAAAAAAATGTAAAATTTAGTCTATTTTTTAAAAAAATAATGTTTTTTTAATGTTTTATTCATTTTTGAGATAAAGATAGAGACAGCATGAGCAGGGGAGGGTCAGAGAGAGGGAGACACAGAATCTGAAACAGGCTCCAGGCTCTGAGCTATTTCTCACCACAGAGCCTGACGCGGGGCTTGAACCCACGAACCATGAGATCATGAACTGAGCCAAAGTCGGACGCTTAACCAAATGAGCCACCCAGGTGCCCCTAATGTTTATTTTTGAGAGAAAGACAGTGTGAGTGGGGGAGAGGCAGAGAGGGAGACACAGAATCTGAAGCAGGCTCCGGGCTCTGAGTTGTCAGCACAAAGCCTGATGTGGGACTTGAACCCACAAATTGTGAGATCATGACCTGAGCTGAAGTCAGACGCCCAACCGACTGAGCCACCCAGGTGCCCGTAGTCTATTTTTGACTATTCAGAAGCTTCATACTTCACAGTGACCATGAGCACTACTGCTTTTTCTCCATGTATATAGAATGTAAATTAACAGAATTCTCCTTGGTACAAAGCAGAGCCAGGAAAACTTTATGAAACAGCAAAGGAAAACCCTACCTTATGGGAGACACTGATTTTTTTAAAAAAAATTTTTTTTAATGTTTTATTTATTTCTAGGAGAGAGAGAGAGAGACAGCGTGAGCAGGGGAGGGTCAGAGAGAGAGGGAGTCACAAACTCTGAAACAGGCTCCAGGCTCTGAGCTAGCTGTCAGCACAGAGCCCGACGCAGGGCTTGAACCCATGAACCGCGAGATCATGACCTAAGCGAAAGTCGGACGCTTAACCGACTAAGCCACCCAGGCGCCCCTGGAGACACTGATTTTTTATTTCAGCTAGTAAACTGGCCCTGGAAGGAACCCTGTCTTCTTAAAGATTTAATGTTTGTATTTAAAATTGCTTACAGATGAATAAAAATAAAGAAGCACTTTATTTACATTTTGTCATGAAGTGCTTCCTACTGTGCCCCACTCACACCAGGACACAGAGCATGTAGATATTCCAGCTGTTGCTGCCATGTTCAGGATCCATTCTGAGCAGCGTTGAGGACGCCAGAGAAGACACTCTGCTACCCACCCAGCTTCCCTTTTGCCTAAAATTTTAATGCTCATCAGAACCTCATGAGTACATTTGCCAAATTGCAATGGCTTTTCATAAGTATCTATGCACAAAATTGAGGTTGGCCCAACAGCATAGATCTTTCTGTCTGTATGCTGAAGCTAGGGCAGTAGTCTTTTTTTTTTTTTTTTAAGTTTATTTATTTTGCGAACAAGAGAGAGAGCATGCTTGCATCCAGAGGAGGGCCAAAGAGAGGGAGAGAGAGAGAATCCCAAGCAGGCTCCACACTGTCAGCATGGAGTCCCACAAGGTGCTCAAACTCAGGAACCATGAGATCGTGACTTGAGCCACAATCAAGAGTTGGACACTTAATCAACTTAGCCACCCAGGTGCCCTTAGGACAGTATTCTTTAATTCATTCATCAAAAATGATTAACCTCTAATTATACTGTATACTTGGAACACATCCCCCTGGAGCTCTCAGTCTAGATGAACATTTAATTTAAAAAAAATCCCACAGATAATAAAGTTACTTTGAGTTATAATCAGAGAGCCTTGGCCTTCCAACCCACTGAAGGGTGCGAGAAAATGAAGATATCATAAGGAATCTACAGTCCACTCGTGCCGGGAAGAATGGGAAGCCAGCATCTCTACACAGGATGGTGGAAAATCAGTAGATCGGGGCTTTGGATCAGGTTCTTATCTGGAGTTTGTAGGATGTGTTTGCTTGTATGTTACATGGTGTTCTCTTCATGACGAATCCGGGCGGGAATTCAAAGCTAAGATCAGCACCAATAATACTGTTCTGTTGGTATTGCTGTTTCTTCCCTCATTTCTCTACCTTTTGTGATTCTGTTCTTGCCATACTATTTTCATTGTTTCCATTTTGATTTTGTATTTTATCACCCACCTTAAGTCCTTAGGCAAGATCTTTATCTTCTTGGGGTCTTAGTTTCTTTACGTGTAAAATTTATTTGAAAAGGTTCTACATTTTTAAGAGCTATTTCTTTTACATTAGTATCAGAACTCCCACGATTCACCATTTATTCAAAAGGAAAAGCCAGTGAGGGTTATAATTGTGCAGTGTAATGGTACTTCTTACTTGGGCAATACAGAGAAATATTATACGTGTGTTGAATGCAAATTCTGTCCAGATTTGTATACGTTCTTTCCCAAATCTCTAAATAGGCAACAAAACTGGTATCATTCAAAACTTCAATGAACATGGGGGAGAGAGGATGGGGGGTGATGGGCATGGAGGAGGGCATTTGTTGGGATGAGCACTG
Source organism: Hyaena hyaena (assembly GCF_003009895.1). NCBI lineage: Eukaryota > Metazoa > Chordata > Mammalia > Carnivora > Hyaenidae > Hyaena > Hyaena hyaena. Next base: position 155,401 of record NW_024081307.1, on the reverse strand, counting down.
GGTTTTATATGGGAACCAACTTGACAATAAACTATAAAAAAATAATAATACAGTGATAGTAAAAATGTTTAAAAAAACTTCAATGAACAGAAATGGACATTATTCATGATTGGGAACATGAATCTTTAAAAAATAACAAGAATTCATGTTAAAAAGTCTTTTTCATTAAAAAACACAATTCATGGAGTGAACCCCAATTATATGAATGGAAAGATGTAACTTTAACATAAATTTACAATTATACCCCTAAATCTTGTCTAGAATTAACATCCCACCTTCCTCACTTTACCCTGCTGAATGAGAAACAAATTATTCCAACCAATACTATGAGAATAGAAGTTGTCAATTTGTGGTAAATGGCCACACACCACACTACACTTTCTGATCTATAGACACAGGTGCTCTACCCTTATCCGTTCATCAGCAATGTAAGAGCCCATTGAAAGGAACTTTGTAATTCTTTTGGAAACTGTTAGACTGCTAAATGCACAGTTATGCCTGAGTCATGATTTTCACAAATGTACGTTAACAGCTGGATGAAAGTGCTGAGGGAGAAGGCCTGCTAATTCGTTCACATTTAATGTCATTACTGCCCAATCTACTGAACAGTTCAGCAAAGCAGAATCAACAGCTGCTGTAGAAATGAGATTATTTAAAACAAGCAGAGGGAATGCATTTACGCCCAGGGTCAGAGCCTGAATATCGCTCTGTAAGTAGTGCTTGGACAGTCACCACAGCATTTTGGCAGAGGAGAAATTGCAGTTGGGTGAAATCCAAGGAGGACAATGCACATGAAACTCCAGATGATTATAGGACTGTCACATTTAGCAAAAATCCACTGACCTTTATTTGAAACTCATGACAATAATACCATGTCTAGAGATGGACACCAGGCAACCCTATTATCATAGAGAAATACAGGCAGTGCATGATGACCTAGACCCAAAATACAGGGGGAGAATGCTTAGGAAGTGGGGTTCAGCATTGCTGGCAGGAAGCAGTTCTGATGGCCAGAGGTAATTCCCAGAATTTCCCCCATATGTGGTTGAGAAATAAGGTGGCCAGATTTAGCAAATAAAAATACAGGACACTCAGTTAAATTCAGATATGATGAATAATTTTTCATATAGGCATGTGCCAAATATTGCCCGTTCTTATACTAAAACAGTGTATTCATTGTGTGATTGCAATGTATATTTAATTAGACACCCGGCATTTTATCTGCCAGCCCCAGTCAGAAATGAACATCCACTGAAAACTTGGACAAACTGGATTGAATCTCCCCATCTCAGGGGTCCACAGCAGAGCTGGCCAGTTAATACTTGTGTTAGTTTTCTATTGTTGCCACAACAGATTGCCACAAATTTAGTGGCTTAACGGCAACATGAATTTACTATCTGGGAGATCTGTAGGTTAGAAGTCCAACATGAGTTCTACTGGGCTACAGTCAAGACATTAACAGGGCTACATTTCTTCTGGGGGAACATCCACTTCCTTACCTTTTCCACCTTCTAGGGGCCACCCCCATTCCTTGGCTTGTGCGCGGCTCCCTTTCTCTGTCTTCTAAGCTGGAGATGAAGGGTCAAATCCTTCTCATGCTGGGTCATTCCGACCTCTCATCGTCCCGTTCCTTCGGACTCTCCTGCCTCCTGCTTCTTAAGTGGACTGCTGTCATTATGTGGGGCCCACCTGGATAATCTGAGATCATTTCTCTATTTTAAGGTCAGCGGATTTAGCGACCTCAGTCCCACCTAACATATGCGTTGTCCTGCCTGCCACAGTATTGAAAACACACTTGTCTTGAATTAGGCAGTTCATTTCATTTCATTTTGTTTTGTTTTGTTTTTAATGTTCATTTTCGAGAGAGACACAGAGAGAGAGCACAAGCGGGGAATAGGCAGAGAGAGAGGGAGACACAGAATCCAAAGTAGGCTCCAGAGCCTGTTGCAGGACTTGAACACACGAACTGTGAGAATATGATCTGAGTCAGGTGTTTAACAGACTGAGACACCCAGGTGCCCCTAGGCAATAATTTTAAAGCTGCCTTATCCCAAGTGAGTCTTTTAATTAGCCAACTTCATTTTCTAGCAGGATAAAAAAGAAAGATTGTATTTGACTGACATATCAAACATTCTACCCTAGTGTGTTTAGAACAAGGCAGCACAATACTATACAAAAATGACAGTGGGGAAAATCACCAATATACCAACACCAAGCAATTTCCTTGATTCTCTTAACATTGTTTCCTTAACAGTGTACTATAAAATCCTTGCACTACATAATTTTGTGAGGAATAGTATATGAAATGTAAGCGGCAATTCTACAAATATGTGAACCTTCAGGAAGAAAACGTTAAAGTAATAGTGGGCACAAAATTCTAATTTTCTATTGATTTATTATTATAAAACTTTATTTCTTGATAGACACATAAATACATACACAAACTCTGGGATCAAATGTGAGGTTGGTTATATGTTTGGATGGGAAATTACTCGGAGAAATTCCATTCTTGGGACTCTATTCTATTAATATTATTTGCTAGCTAAGGCCATTCTGTATGACAGAATGTTCTCCGTCAGCATCTGGAAAGATCTACTTCTCCTTGATAAAATTATTTTATCATTTTCTTTTGTAAATGATGTGAACATTCAGGGAAAACAATGCTTTCTTTAATTTCCAGAGTATTCTAATTGTTGCTAATTGTCTAATCAGGCAATTAAAGTTTCACCTAGGTTCTCTGTACATAAGTGAATGTAGGTTATCAAGGTATTTTAAAAATGATTCACTCTCTTAAACTTTCTTTTTATGATATAAGTTCAGAGATGAGTCTCTATGGCATATAATCTTCCTTGAATTACAACTTTTAATGATAATAAGTATTGCAATTATTGGACACATGTATGAGCCACATTATGTTCTAAGCTCTATACATACTCTTCATGCAAAGTCTATCGCAGTAGGTATTATTCACAGTTTATTGAAGAGGAAACTGAGACTTCATATAACTACTTGATTTTACAACTACTTGATTTCTAATTCTCAGTCAAAATTTGAAGTGAGCTCTAAGCCCGAACGCATTGCTCTTAATGGCTACATAAGCATACCCCCAAAATGTATGATTGTACTCTATTTCTACAGTCATCATTTGCTGGTTTGCTCTTATACTGTTAGTTACGGTAGTAATGGTTGCAGTTTATTGTCTCCTACTTGGTTGCCGAGTGAAGATGTAAGAAATGTTCTTTGTCTAGAATTCCTTCCTTCTTCTCCCTACTCCATGCTCATGAACACATAGATTATATATACATCATCTGATGTCAGGGACTGTGATTTATTCAAGTATTTTATATTCTGACAACACCCACCACAATAGGAGACCCATGGAGTGCCAATAAAGATGTTAACTCATGAGGTAGAGATCAAAGGCCTTTATGTTAACTACAGTTATAATCTGAGTGCACAATCACCCTGGGCCTCCATTTCTTTTATAAAGTGAGGGTATAAATCAGAGCTCTGATGATAGGCAAAGTAATGGCCCCCTGAAGATGTCCATGCCTCACTTTCTGGAACTTGTGAAAATGGTTACAAGGAAAGGGGAATTAAAATTTCAGATGGAAATAATGTTGATAATTAGATGACCTTGAAATAGGGGGATTATCCTGGATTATCTGGATGGGTCCAATGTAATGATAAGGGTCCTTTTAAGTGGAAAATGGAATGGAGGCAGAAGAGGTTTGGAGGGAGATGTAACTAGGAAGGAAGGTCAGAAGGTTGCAGTGTGAGAAGGACTGGATCTTCCATTGCTGGCTTGAATGATGTAAGGAGGAAGCCACAAACCAACAAATGCCAGTAGCATCCAGAAGCAGGAGAAGGCAAGGGCAGATTCTCCCCTTGAACCTCCAGAAGGAATGCGGATCTAGCAACACCTTGATATTAGTCCAGTGAGACCCATGTTGGACCTACAGAACTCTAAGATCATACTTTTTTTTTTTTTTTTGCTTTAAACCACCTTGATTATGGTAATTTAGTATAGCACCACTATGAAACTAATATAGGGGCGCCTGGGTGGCTTAGTCGGTTAAGCGTCCAACTTTCGCTTAGGTCATGATCTCGCGGTTCGTGGGTTCGGGCCCCGCGTCGGGCTCTGTGCTGACTGCCAGCTCAGAGCCTGGAGCCTGTTTCAGTCTGTGACTCCCTCTCTCTCTGACCCTCCCCTGCTCACGCTGTCTCTCTCTCTCTCTCCTAGAAATAAATTTAAAAAAAATTTTTTTTAAAAAAAGAAACTAATATAGCTCATAAATTATAACCTTAAATTCTAACCATAAGTATGTTTTATGCCTTTTCAATTTGGTCACTGAACTGCCACTGTTTGACATACATTCCACATGGAGCCCCGTGAGAACATGACTTAAATAAGTACAAATTTACTATAATACTAGATAAAGAGTTTAAATGGGTGCCTTTTTTTGATGAAGATATTACAACTTTTTAAAGGCTTATTTTAAAAACAGAACCAAATACAATTTATACAAATTAAAATTATAGGCTTTGAAAAAAGAGGATATCTCTTTCTATTTCAATCAATATCCTGGACTGAGTATTCTGAAAAATCCTTCTTCTGAAATCCTTAGAATCTTTCCTTATTAATTATATGGTTAATTGTTCACATTTTCTTCAAGTAATTCTAGAGTTTTAATTTAACTTTCCATCTACGTGTGATTGATTCAGTTTTGTTTTGGTGTACTGTAAGTGCTTCACTAGTTATTTCAACATGACTTATTGAATGATGTGTGCTTTTTAACTTATTTCAAAATACAACTTTATCTTAGTATATAATTTACCTATTACTTTCACTTTTTTGAATTTTTAAAATTATTTTTTAATATCTATTTATTTTGAGAAAGAGAAGGCACAAGAGGGAAGGGGCAGAGAGAGGGGGGGAGAGAGAATCCCAAGCAGACTCCATGCTCAGTGCAGAGCCTGACATGGGGCTCAGTCCAACAACCATGAGACCGTGACCTGAGCCAAAATCATTAGTCAGTCACTTAATCAACTGAGCCACCCAGGCACCCCCAAATTCTTAAAATTATGTCCCTTTGTTATCTCTTTATATTCCCACACAACTCCCATAACATTCTAATTATTTTAGTTTTCAAATACACCAAACTTGTTGTTAAGTGGTAAATCAGTTTTACTCATTCAGTTTGAACAAAGCAAACAGTAATTAACAAATTATCAGTAAAGTTGTAGGATACAAAATCAAAATACAAAAATCAGTCACATTTCTATACACTAATAATGAGCTGCCTGACAGGGAAGTTAAGAAAACAATCCCATTTACGATAGCATGGAAAAGAGTAAAATGCATAGCCATACAGTTAACCAGAGAGGTGAAAGACCTGTGCACTGAAATCTATGTGACATAATGAAAGAAACTGAAGATGCAAATAAATGGAAAGATATCTCATGTTCATAGATTGTGAGAATATTGTTAACATGTTCATACCACTTAGAGCAGATTCAATGCAATCCCTATCAAAGTGCCAATGAGATTTTTCACAGAATAGAAAAAACAACCTTAAAATGTGTGTGGAACCATGAAAAAATCTGCCTTTCTAACAAGCACCTTGGTGATGCTGATGTAGATGCTGGTCCAGGGACGTGGCTTTTCTTTACAAAAAGCCTATTCAGTTGATTTGGTGCACATATTTATTACAGAAGAAAGGTACATTCTGAGTTTTGTATGCCATAAAATTTCTGATTAAACTATTTCACTGACTTGTACCCCCAGCAACAAGAGCTGGCAAAACAAGTAGTTGTGTCTGTTTGGGGAATTGAAAAGCACTGAAAGACACCCACTCTTTGCCAGGTAAAACAAAGGACACACAGTTAAATTTGAATTTCAGATAAATAACGAATAATTTTCTTAGTATAACTATGTCCTAAACATTGCATAAGACATATATAGTATAATTTTTATACTAAAAATTACTTATTGCTCATCTAACATCCATTTTAACTGGGCATCCTACATTCTTATGTGCTAGATCTGAAGATCCTCTTTTCCCCACCCCAAACCCCTCCTACTGGACACCTAAGATGCCAAGTTGGGTTATGAGCTTGGGTACCATTCATGCAGAGGGACATCATCAGAGGCAACTAATCAGTTTCCTCAGAACGGGCACTGAGATTAGTAGTGATGGGCCACCTGATTCCTTAGGCCTGCACGTGGTGTGATCCCAGCTTTCAGGCTTTTCTTAGAATAACTGAGCAACTCTGAGGAAGGGAAGCAAGGATTAGGGCGGGGTGTAGGCAGTGATGAGTGGGAAGGTTACTGAGGGCGAAGCTGAGGAATTTGGAACTAGAAGGGAAAGTAAAGAGTAACAGCCATGAAGGAAGACTATGACAGACTTCAGAGTATAACCTCTTGTCAGCCCTTGGCAATGTTAAAATATTCATCTGTTCCTTATTAGGCAGCGTTCCCACTTAAGACTGGGAATTAAAAGCGAATTCTCCCATTAGCACTTGAGTGTTTCAGGCTTGGTGATTTTTATTGCAGCTTGATCTTTGCCCAGGCTTTGAGGATTGTTTCTCTTTATTTTAATTACTATACACAGTTTCTACTTGGTGTCAGTGCTCTGGAGATAGAGAGATGAGTTCACGGAACTTCTCTCCCCTGAAGGAGGGTGGAATCAGAACTGCCTACTTCACTGTGAAAATGGCAGCTCACCCACTTCCAAGCTACCCTCTGGACCATTTTAATCCCATTCATTAGCTTATGACTCCTACATTCTGATGCTCAAGGGTTTTGGAAAACAGGGAAAACCTTTTTATCTGTAGTTTAACAGTCTTCCTGCTTACGCCTCCCCGCTCCCCCACCCAACAACAGCAAACTGCTCAGTTAATCCCAAATTCCTCAGGTTCCATGGAATAAATATACTAAAATTGGGATCTGTGACTTCTTCACAGTTCGGATGGATTATATTTGTTTAAAACAAAAAATCAAGCAATTTAGGAGTGCCAGGGTGGCTCCGTCAGTTGAGCATCTGACTCTTGATTTCATCTCAGGTCATGATCCCAGGGTCGTAGGATTGAGCTCCTTGTTGGGCTCTGTGCTGCTTGTGGAGGCTGCTTGAGATTCTCTCTATCCCTCTCTTTCAAAAAGAAAAAACGTTTCTTCTTAAATCAGGGAATATAGGGGTGCCTGGTTGGCTCAGTCAGTCGGGCATCCTACTTCGGCTCAGATCATGATCTCATGGTTCGTAGATTCGAGCCCTGTGCGGGCTCTGTGCTGACAGCTCAGAGCCTGGAGCCTGTTTCAGATTCTGTATCTCCCTCTCTCTCTCTGACCCTCCCCTACTCATGCTGTCTCTCTCTCTCTCTCAGAAATAAATAAGACATTTAAAAAAATTTTTAATAAATCAAGGAATATAAATGGAAGTGTCTTAGGGAATATTTTGGGCACTTAGTGATGTGTCTTGGAATAATGAAAGAAATCCTGCTATACTAAAACAAACAAACGAACACCCTAAGATGTGATTTTCTTTTTACTCTTTCTCAGAGGTAGTAGTTTATCTATTAAATGATCATGATGTCTCGGGAAACAAAACATATCAAACATGTTGCTCTCTAGTAGCTTAAGGGTTTCAAGTGAAATGTTGGGATATTGCAACTTAATTATACTTTATCTCACCAAACATTGTATTAGCAACTAGGTGATGGTCTTCTGGCTAAAGCTGTTAGAGAAAGCTTCTTGAATTCCTAGAGGAAAACTTAAGATACATAGTGCTCCACTGCACAGAAGCCCGTGGAGATTAGGAAGCCAAGAGTCTTGTCTGAGTCACACTTTGAGCCCTGACTGCCTTCTCTGACCCATCTCCAGGCTCGGATATCAGTGGCATTTCCACTCCTGAGTCAGGGTAGTGGTCTTTAGGAAACTGGATTTGAAGCCCAGTATGGCCACTTAGCTCTACAACCTTGGGGAAGACACTTATTCTCTGCCTCTGTTGTCCTATCTGTGAAATGAGCATAGTATCTACCACATAGGGAGGAAGGAAAAAAGAAAAAGTTAAATCATAGAAAGCACTTAGAACACAGCCTTCCATACAGTAGATTTTCTGTCATAGTTAGCTAGAATTATTCATCTCATCCTTTGATTTTTATGTTTTTTTCCGTAACCTGTTTGCCCCGCCAATGATTTCAGACGGTTTTCAATAAAATTATAGATGCATTGGACTAAGAAACAGTTCAAATAGAAACAGGGTGAGGGTTCTTTTCCAGTCAGGGGTCCTGGGAAGAGCTCATTTGATTTTCACTAGAAGCGTTCTCAGGAGACTGAATGTGAGCATGGGAAGAGCAACATGATTCTCATTTACCCCTCAAATCCATCTGTCTACAAAGTACGATAAATATTTTTGAAACTTCCTATTTCTTTAAAAAATACTTTTTTAATGTTTATTTATTCTTGAGAGGGAGAGAGAGAGCGTGTGCAAGAGAGGGCACACGAGCACGCACACAAGTAGGGGAGAGACACAGAGAGAGGGAGACAGAATCTGAAGCAGGCTCCAGGCTCCAAGCTGTCAGCACAGAGCCCAACTGGGGGCTCCAACCCATGAACCACAAGACTGTGACCTGAGCCAAAGTCAGACGCTTAACCAAATGAGCCACCCAGGTGCCCCTGAAACTTCCTATTTCTTTTAATACTATAAGAAAATGATTGCCTTTAATAGGGCTCCTAAATAATGAGTTAGCATATAAAAATACTTTCATCCAGTCTGAGAAGCTCATGAAACCATGGGAAAAATCTAAGCCTTTGTTTTTCTTTAGTATTTTGACTAAATATGATTGGTGCATATGTGTTTATGACAGAGTGGCACAGCTGTTGGAGGTAAAGTTAACAATTACATTTTTTCCTCCCTTTTTATTGCTTGTTTTTGAATCTTGACCTAGAGACTATGGTTTAGAAATTATTGTTTTGGGCTGCTTCACATAATATGGACATCATGCTAATGGTTTCTAATAACTGAGTCATGAAGCTGTAGCAAGAACTTGGGGTTGTCAGTTTACTATATTTATTGATGTTAAATTATATACATTATTAGAGTTTAAAATACCCATTTCTAATTTATTTTCATTATTTTATTCTAGGTGGTCACGTTTTTTTTAAGTTTATTTATTTATTTTGAGAGAGAGAAAGAGAGTGCAGAGGGAGCAGAGAGAAAGAGAGAGAGGGAGAGAATCCCAGGCAAGCTTCACACTGTCACTCTGATGCAGGGCTCGATCCCATGAACCATGACACCATGACCTGAGGCGAAACCAAGAGTTGGACACTCAACTGATTGAGCCACCCAGGAGCCCCATGGTGGTCAGTTTTGAATGACATTAAGAGTTAGTTTTATGGGAAAAGGAAACTAGAAGTATCTTACTCAGTTTTATGTTTAAATCTCTCAATTCGATTAGCATGCAGTCTGAACCTTATTTTCCATATTATTAGGGACATCCAATTCTTTTATGAAATGCTATGTATTCCAAAACAGCTACAACTTTGAGCTGTCTTGGAAACTCAAAATTGTCAAAAATGGAAAAGGTCTGGAAGCCACAAGATGTCATTGCTTGTCCTTTCTTGAGAGCAGGAACTGTGACTGGCTGGGTTCCGCGGAGCCTCCTGGAAGGAGGGACAGAGTCGCTTTGCTGAGCCCAGTGGAGCAGACAGGCTGCCTCATCCCCACGGCCTCATGGCCCCTATTCTTCCTCTGACACTGTTCCCAAGTTGTGTGCCCATTCGGGATTTAATGAGGATAGGAATTTAAAGTCATACACTCTCGGGGCACCTGGCTGGCTCAGTCCGTTGAGCATTCGCCTTTGACTCAGGTTATGAAATCATGGTTCATGAGTTCAAGCCCCATATGAGGCTCTCTGCTGTCAGTGCAATGCCTGACTCAGGTCCTCTGTCCGCCCCCCGTACTCCCCCTCCCCCGCTTGTGCGTCCGTGCTCACTCTCTCACAGACACACAAAAATAAAAATAAACATTAAAAAAATAAGTGTGTTTCTTCTGTGGGAAACCGTGTCATACTTTAAAGTTTTTACAATTAAGTTTTTCTTGAAAATGTAATAAAATGACAGAGTGTCAATTAAATGTAAGTTAAGAGGAACAGATTGGTTTGAATTATTCAAATCTAGTAGAGCCTACATTATTCCAGATTTGTTCTTTATTGAATCCTTGTTTGGTTTTGAGTACATTTGATGTGTAAGGGAAAGAAAGAGATTATACAAACCAAACAGAAATGAAAAATTCATTTCAAAGTGCCATTTCTTGAGCAATGTTGGTGGTATAGTGGCGAGCATAGCTGCCTTCCAAAATGCCATTTCTAGAGATCGGTATAAAAAAACAGCTTGTCTTTTCAACTTTTGACATTTATCTGTAGTCCCCTGCTTGGGCTTCTCTCTCTCTCCCTCTCTCTACTTCTGTCCCATTCATGCACACTCTCTCTTTCTTTCTCTCAAATAAATAAAGCAAAAAAAGATTGTGCATTCAGTTAAAATGCCAAAACTCAGGCCATTATCCTCTGTTAATAAAGAAAACAGAACATCAGTACCTATATTATAATATATATATTATAATACCATGGCAAACATTTTTAATCTTACATTTGCCAAGTGTTAGCTTTATTAAATATGTACAAATCAGCTATTCCCAAATCATATTACATGCAGAAGTAGTGTTATAGATGGAATCTTTCCAAAATTCATATGTGAAGGTGCTTACCTCCAATACTTAAGAATGTGACTTTATTTGGAAATAGGGTCATTGCAGCTGTAATTAGTTAACAGAGGTCACAGGGAGAGCGGGGTGGTGGGGGGGGAGGAAGGAAGCTGCCTAATCCAGTATGACCAACATACTTCTAAAGAGAGGAAGTTTGCGCTCGCGCGCGCGCGCGCGCACACACACACACACACACACACACACACACACCACCTGATAACAGGAAGGCAAAGATGGTGTGATGCTTCCCCAAGGCAAGATCACCAGCGATGCCAGCAAACCTCCCAGAGCTGGGAGAGAAACCTAGAACACATTTTCCCTCGTGGCCTCAGAAGGAAGTGGTCCTGCAGACACCTTGATCTTGGACTTCTAGTCTCCAGAACTGGAAGGCCGTACAGTTCTGTCGCTGAGGTCACCCAGTGGCCTCACCAAGGAATCCCACCAGTAACTTGGTGGTAACAGTTTAATTTCTTAGGGAAATCAAAAAAGGACAGTCTAGAGTCACTGCCTCCTTTTTTTTTTTTTTTTTTTTTTGAAACTTCTTTCTTGGTTTTCAGCACACTCTAGGGTTTTTCTCAGTTAACTGACTAACTAGTCTTTCTCTTCCTGGCCATCTCTACTGGGTCCAAAGGGATCTGTCAGTGCCCTGTCTTTAAAGACATGCTGTTTCCCACAGGCGAATCTCAGCATGGGCCTCACCGCAGTCACAGACTGTGTATGTGACCTACCTGATCTTTCCCGTTGTGTGTCATTAGGCATCTGGAGCTAAAGTCACCTGACCCGGGGTTGCCGAGCTGCAGGCCAGTTTCACCCACATCATCTCCATCGATGGATTGCTCTGGCCAAGGGACTTGAGAGTCAGCCTCGACAGTTCTCACTTTCCTTACTTGGAAAATTTCGTTCCTCTAGCTGCAGAGTATATTATACATCCAGTCCATTTCCACCCCCGATGCACTGCTGCCAGCCTCTGTTGTCTCTCTGATTCAGCCCTTGTTCATCACCCTCAGTCTGTTCTTCACCCCGTGGCAAGAGTGGTCTTCCCGGAGCACAGTGGGGTGAGGCGCGTGCTGCCGAAATCCCTCCTCACACTTCCTATAACAAAATAAAATACTGAGCTCCGTGTTCCACAAAGCTTGATTTCCCTTTTCCTCTGCTGAGCTCTCTGTGGGAACTCAGCCCCTTCCCAGCTCTGTTCCAGCCGCATCAGCTTCTTTCAGTTGTTAAACATGAAAGCACCCCAGGATCATTCACGTTCTTCCCTAGACATTTGCACAGCACAAGCCTTCCTGCCCTCCTGGGCTCTCTCATGCCAGCTTCTCAGAACCCCCCCTGCCAGGGCTGTAAGTAACACCCCTCCACTCGTGTCCCCTCAAACTGTGTATGTGCATGTGAGCGTGTGTGTGTGTACATGTTGCGTATACATATATCCATATGTATGTGTATATACGGGTATATATAAGAACACTTATATGTATATTATAATATATAATGTATATATTATAGGCTTAGTTGGTCATTAGCTTAATGTCTTTCTCTCCCATAAGAATGCAAGAAAGTCCCACATAAGTAGAATATTGGTATTGTTTGGGGCACCTGGGTGGCTCAGTTGGTTAAGTGTCTGACTGTGGCTCAGGTCATGATTTCACGGTTCATGGGTTCGAGCCCCGCATTGGGCTCTGTGCTGACAGCTCAGATTCTGTGTCTCCCTCTTTCTCTTTGCCCCTTCCCTGCTCATGCTCTGTCTTTCTCTGTCTCTCAAAAGTAAACAAACATTAAAATTTTTTAATAAAAAATTAAAGAAATTTAAAAAAGAAAATTGGTACTGTTTGCTGCTGAATTTTCTCAGGGCCCAAAAAACTACTTTGAACCTGAGAGTTTTAAGAATTTTTTTTTATGTCAAACAAACAAGCAAAAAAACCAAAAAACAAAAAACAAAGAAAGATATACAAAAGAGCCAGTATGTGGCTGGAAAATCCTAAAATATTTACTGTCTGACCTTTTACAGAAACAGTTTTCCAGACTTGGCACCTATTAAGCATTCAACAATAATTTATTATAATAGTAATTTATTATATATATATTTAATATATATAAGAATATATCAGAAATTTTGAGAAATCCTAAATTAGTTCTAATCTTCTAATAGGCTTATTTTTTTTAGTGTTTATTTTTATTTGAGAGAGAGAGAGTGATAGAGTGTAGAATGCGAGCTGGGGAGGAGCAGAGAGAGAGGGGGGTGGAGACAGAATTGGAAGCAGGCTCCAGGCTCTGAGCTGTCAGCACAGAGCCCACCATGGGGCTTAAACACATGAATCATGACATCATGACCTGAGCCAAAGTTGAATGCCTAACTGACTGAACCACCCAGGAGCCCCTAATAGTCTGGTTTTTATTGTGACTCTCAAGAGCTACATTTTGCTGTCACCTGGCTCCTTGTGTATCACAGCATACGTATTTACATCTCCTAGAGCAGTAATATTTGTCAGAAGATAGCTCAGGAATGCTGTTTAAAACAGCAAATAGTTGAACAGTAGACTGAAAGTGATTGCCCATGAAGGCAGTTCTCCAGAGTTCTCTCGGCTCCTAGCAAGAAACTAGCTCCTGGGCTGAGGGTTCCCGGCATGTCCCACTCAGCTTTCAGGGGGACAATCACTCTCAGCAGATCGTTTGGTGCTGCTGGTGAAGTGTTTTCTGCCACTGAGGGCACGATCCTTACGGGGTCAGAGAAAGTACTCCTGATGTACAGGCCGGGCCAGCTAGGAAGTAACCCTCTGGGTCTGTCTCCAGTGGTCGTTGTTTCCTCTCGGGCCAGGCACTAAGAAACTGCCTTTCATGGCTTGGGCCACATTCCTAATGGGTCAGGTTTCAGCCTCCTCATTCTGCATCAAGTCAATGACAGCCTTCTCTGGGTCATTAGTGAAATGGGATAAGTAAGTTTTCACGGGTCATCTATTGTGGCAGTAAAACCCCAAAATTATGGTCAGTGTCCACTAAGCCCATACTATCATTGATTCAACAAATTTTAACACCTCAGTGTGGCAAGCTGCAAACAAAACACAGTTCCTGTCCTGAAGATGCTCATAATCTGGAGCAAAGGGTAGACATTTAAAAAAACACCGGAAGTAGTGGTTCACAAGCTGCGTGAGGAGGTATCCCTGTGCTCCCCAGCCAGTTCCAAGGGTACTGTGAAATATTTTAAAAATTCAGTGGAAAGTCAGAAGCTGAGTGTTTGTTGGACACTTAAAGAATGACTAAGTCAAAGTACTTCATAGTGTCAACATCAGACATGGCCGAGATTCCTTTCAGTGACGCCTGCTCGATGTGGAGCAGGAAATCTGTGTCCAAGATTTGAAAAGCTGTTCAGTGCCCAGTAGGCACATTTAGTCATCAAAGTGGTTATTTAAAGTTATATTAGGGCATCTGGGCGCCTCAGTCAGTCAAGGATCTGACTCGACTCAGGTCGTGATCTACACTGACAGTGTGGAGCCTGCTGGGGATTCTCAATCTCTCCCTCTCTCTGCCCCTTCTTGGAAAAGGTAGCTCATTGCATTGTTATTGCCAGTTGTTCTAATATTTCACCAAAGTCATACTTCACTCTCAGCCTTTTAGTGTGACTAAACCTTTCCAAACTCCGCTTTCTCCCCTTATCACAGATGCCCTGTCCCACCCTCCCAAGCACCAACACTGAGATACACACAAGACTTCATGCCCCTAAAAGACACCCCCTCATCCAAATGAGTTTTGAGTCTCTTCTTTGTTCCCCACCCCCACCCCCCGCCAAATTTCTGTCTTCTGAGTGGCATGATGGCAGGTGGGGCTGAGAAGAAAACACATCATAAAACTGATTCACGTGAAAGAGGAAAGATTTATAGGCCCTCTGATCCCCCCAGGCTACTCAGAGTTTAGAACAGTCAACACAACTGAACTTCTGATCTATAGGGTTGTATTCTCTGTGGAGAAGACCAGGCTGGGAAAAGGAGTTCATTTCAGTCAGAGATTTTCCAGTTTGCTCCCACATGGGATTGAGTCTGCCCTTGAGACTGTGTCGTTTCAACCAATTCAAGATCCTTTTCTTTTGTACACTCCCTTATTGTTCCAAAAGGGTGCCTTCACTTACTCCTTTCATTCTCTTCCCACAGGCATCATATAGGCAGCTTAGAGATACAGTGTCTCTAGTCGATTCACAAGGGAGCTGACAAATTGTGGCTTGTGATTCCATTAATTCTAAAACTTTTCTTCAGTGTGTGAGAACATATTTCTCCATTGTAACTTTATTTGTGGAAAACCACGTCCTAAATTGTTGTTCTTGGTACCTTCCAGATAGAGTTCTTTGAACTCATTAAAAAATAATAAATAATACTGTTAACAGTTCCATAGATTGGAAGGCTAGTTCTAGGATGAAACTAGGAAAGAACTAGATGCCCAGGGTCTCTAATGCCCCTCCACTTTCTTTTCTCCCCCCACCACGCCCCGAACACCCAGGATGAGTGAGCATTGCCCTCATGATAAATGCAAAACCTTGTCTAAGGGCTTTTTTTTATGCAAATGTATGTGATCCTCATAACAATTAATGAAGTAAATGCTATCCTTGTCCTCACTTTTCCAGAATAGGATACTGAGGCACAAAATGGTCACATAAGCTACCCCGTGTCACATAACTGGTAGGAATGGAATTGAGATTTGAGTGTAGGCAGACTTCAGTCTGGTCTAGAGCCCAGGTATCACTCTGCACTGGCTCAGTGCTCTAAAGCTGTGTCACATGAGTCACTAGCCACAAGTGGCTCTTTAAATTAAGATTAATTAAAATAAAAAGTCATCTTCTCAGTCACTGGTCACATTTCAAATGCTCTATAACCACATGTGGCTAGTGGACAATGGAGAAGTAGAGAATTCCCATCATCATCGAAAGTTCTACTGGACATCACTGCCCCAGAGTGTAGAGTCACAAGTTTTTTATTTCAATTCACTGATGTTCTTTAATACTCTTTCCAACACGTCTGAAATAATGGAGTAGCTAACTACTAGCGTACAATATATGAGCCTATTAGTGAAGGATAATTGCCCATCGTTATTACCTCTTCCAGAAAACATATTTGAATTACAATAAAATGTTAATATGTTCACTCTGAAATGACTGATGGGAGATCACTTCCTACTCTGCTGGTGCATCTGGCCAGGACTGTGAGTGGGATCCAGTTGTGACACTACGTCACTACTCACTTGGGCAGTCAGACATTTCAGATGATGCCTCAACTGGGTCTAACAGAGTCAAGGGTCATAGGCTGTTCCTGCGAGTCCTTCAGAATCGAAGAAGAGACACTCTGAAGTATCATTAATGTTCCAGTCAATATACCACTGACAAAGTATACTGGCTTTGATCATGGCTTATTGCGTTTTTCTATGGCTAATAATTTCAAATTGTATTTTGTATGTGTTTCCAAGTTTGAAACCAAGCGTTATTATGTGCATAGGCGTGTATATGCCTCGCAGCATTTTAAGTAATAATAAAGAGCCGAAAAGAAGCCTTTGAAATCTTTATGCAATCTAAAGGTCAGAAAGAACAGAAGAGAGGCATTGGGAAAAACTATTTATTAGAGACACTAACCATCCTTCACACCATTAATCAAATAAAATTCTAGCTTCCTTTGTCATCTCACTCCCTCCCCTTGGTATTGTTACTTATTTTAATCGGTGATGTCATTAGAAAGGACTGTCTAGTGCTAATGAAATGTCTGTATTTCAGCTTCATTATCCATCATGATGAAACTTTCTTTTAATTTTTTTTCTAACTTATTTAATTTCAGTTTGCATAGGAGTAAACAGACAAATCTGTTAAAGCTTTGACTATCAGAAGGTAATGGTAATTATAATACAAACTATAACTTTTTACATATAGTTTCTTCTGAAATGTCAAAGAAATCTTTGTTTTCCCATATATTCTTTTAAAAAAATTTTTTTAATTATTTATTTTGAGGGAGAGAGAAGCAGAGAGAGAATCCCAAGCGGGCTCCATGTTGTCAGCACAGAGCCTGATGAGGAACTTGAACTCACAAGCTATAAGATCATGTCCCCCCGCCATATATTCTTTCAGTATTAAATGTATTTTGTGGCATTTTATTTATTTTAAACTGGTAACCGAGGTCTCATATGATAATATAACCACATGACTGTCTGACTACGCATGATGATGATTTCCTTCTCCTCTGGTGTTTCTGCAACAAGAGAAAGTTCTCGGGACTGAATTCCGTTGGGTTTCACCATGTGTGTCCCAAGTGCTGTTTGTACTTGACGTCATTCAATCCTTAACACAAGCCAAGAAGTTAAACTGTGTATTTTGGGGGCGCCTGGGTGGCTTAGTCGGTTGAGCGTCCGACTTTCGCTTAGGTCATGATCTCGCGGTTCGTGGGTTCGAGCCCCGCGTCGGGCTCTGTGCTGACTGCCAGCTCAGAGCCTGGAGCCTGTTTCAGTCTGTGACTCCCTCTCTCTCTGACCCTCCCCTGCTCACGCTGTCTTTCTCTCTCTCTCCTAGAAATAAATAAAACATTAAAAAAAAATTTAAAAAAAACTGTTTATTTTGCTCATTTATTGAATAAGAATTTTAAGGCAAATGAAGGTTAAATAAATAGTTCAGAGTCCTGTGACTGATAAGCAAGGGAACCGCAGTTTTAACTTAAATATCCCTGAATCTGCCCTAATAAACACAGGGTGTTAGGAGACTGAGGTGTGGTACCCTGGCCACACACCCGGGGAGGAAGGCGGCTTGTGTACGCAGCACATTTATGGTCCATGACAGCTGGTGTCTGTGTGAATAGTAGAAACAAATCTTAATGGCTGTTAGGAGGAATCACCCACCTTCCGCTGATTGACCATAGGCTTTATGGTCAGGAAACGAAAAGCCTCGGGGTGCTTAGGTGGCTCAGTCAGTTACGTGTCCGACACTTGATCTGGGCTCAGGTCATGATCTCATGGTTTATGAGTCCGAGTCCCATGTCTCACTATGCAGTGTCAGTGTGTGCCTGCTTGGGGTTCTCTTTCTCCCTTTCTATCTGTCCTTGCTCTCTCTCTCTCTCAAAATAAATAAACTTTTAAAAAAAAGTAAGGGGTGGCTGGATAGCTAAGTTGGGCTCAGGTCATTTTCTCATGGTTCGCGAGTTCAAGCCCCAGGTGAGGCGCTGTGCTGACAGCTCAGAGCCTGGAGCCTCCTTCAGGTTCTGTGTGTCTCTCTCTCTGCGCCTCCCCCGCTTATGCTCCGTCCCTCTCTCTCAAACATGAATAAACATTAAAAAAAAAATTTAACGTATAAAAAAACAAATGAAAAGCCCTGAATTTTGTTTGTGGGGTAATTGTTTCCATCTTTGGGCAACTCATGCCATGTAACGTTCCTGGTCTCTTGCCCTTTAATTTGCTTGGCCATAAGTGGAAGTTATCCAGCATTGTTACTATGGCGGGAATCATTCCAGCCTGAAGGTAGACTTCTCTGATGTTGAGATCTGGAAGGAACTACCAGGGCATGCTGGGCTCTCAGCTCCTCTGAGCAGAGAGCCTCTTCGGCAGGAGCGGTTGTCCTGGCCTGCTCCGCAGGCGCTCTGACGAGGACAGCAGGCCAGCCTAAGCCCCGTGTCGCCTTGGCTGGTGCAGTGGGCCTGCTTCCCGGGGGCAGGGTCAGCCAGACCACGTGGTCAGGAGACCTTCCTCCCCGTCCCTCAGGGAGGTCTCTATCAGTAACGAGATCGTACGTGTACAGACTCAGGTGGTGAGGAAGCTTGATAATCCACTTGAGATAATCAAACACTACGTAGTGCTCTTTCACAGCTTGCTTTTTTACATATTTAAATTTTGTAACTTTATCATTCTTTTTTAATAATTTTTAAAATATTTATTCGTTTTGTTAATGTTTTTATTTATTTCTGAGAGAGAGAGAGGCAGTATGAGCAGGGGAGGGGCAGAGAGAGAGGGAGACACAGAATCCGAAGCAGGCTCCAGGCTCTGAGCTGTCAGCACAGAGCCCGACGCGGGGCTCGAACCCACGAACCGCAAGATTGTGACCTGAGCCAAAGTTGGACGCTTAACTGACTGAGCCACTCAGGCGCCCCAATATTTATTCATTTTTGAGAGTGGGAGGGAAAGGGCAGAGAGAGAGGGAGACACAGAATCCAAAGCAGGCTTCAGGCTCTGATCTGTCAGCACAGAGCCCAGTGTGGGGCTTGAACTCACGAACCATGAGATCATGACCTGAACTGAAGTCAGATGCTAACCGAGCCACCTCGGCGCCCCTATCTTTCTTATTCTTAAGAAACGTTCTATAAATAGCTTTAGGGTATGAGATTCCTGTAGGCTTGTAGTTCCTAAGAGGCTTGCATGTGCATCGAGAAGAAATCCCCCAGGGATAAGTACGTGTGGATTTAGGACATTTATTTCCAGTCAAGGGAGATAAACAAGCCGGGTTAAATAGGGAGCTGCAAAACTCATCCATGTGTTCTGGAGTTCGAAGGGCTTACAGTTTGTTCCCACTAAGGAGATTTTGCTTTGGGAGCTGGTGTTGCATAGGGATAAAATATCCACCACTTTCTGCAACACTTTTTATCCTCATTGCATTCACCAATGGTATCATCTGTGGAGGTGCAGCCTCCATCTCTGCACACCCCTTTCAGAAGGACACACTGTTTCTTCCCCGGAATAACGCCTGTCCTTGCTGCACAGACAGAGATTGGATATCATTAAATCACAGTCAAATTATCGGTAATGCACATCAAGCAACACATTTACAGAAGATGGCCTTGGGATAGAAGAGATGGTGTTACCTGTATGAAAAGATGAGGCACTTCTCCAAAAGTGTAGTGCCTTTGGCGGGGAGGAGGGGGGCTAAGGGTGCAGGACTACACATATCTTGGCATGGGTAGGCTGATTTCTAGAAGCTTTGAGAGAGTTGTCCTCATAGGGGGCAGTGCATTTTGAAATGGATCAATTTGTTGGTGTCACCATGACTTGGGAGGCATCCTTGGTATTTAGTGCGTCAAGTACAAGGTTATTGGATTCCCCGCCTAGTGAACTGTCCTGCCCCAAATGCCGATATCTTCAGAAAGAAGCACCATTTCAAAGGAAGGATGCATCTTTCCACGTCCCCATGTGTACTGACCACCCCGTCCATGCTTACGACACCCCTGCCCTGTAGAACGTGTTCTCCCCTCTAGCGCCTCTTACAGAACGTTTGCCACTCCTACAGACCCCACCTCACCTAACTGCCCCACTGCAGGACTATGCAAGAAACACCTTGTCTGTGTTGTTCAGTGCCACTTAGCTGCAGATACGTGAAGAGAATTCCTCTCGAACGCTGAAACATATTCTTCCTTAAATATATGTTTTCCTAATTCAGTTGGCCACTGAGAAGTGTGTGACTAAGTATGTGCTCCAGGAGATTAGCTTCCTTTAGTCGTAGGTCCTTCCTATAGCCTTTCAGGTACAACTAGGGTTCTTTCTTTCCCCTGTGCGTCCTGCTGGATGTTACGTAAAAGACACACTGTTTGTGTTCATTAATAGACGTTGGTCCCTGAACCATCCTGTCAGCCCACCTGCGTCTCATGTTATCTTTCCCAACCTGTAACATACTAACCTTCACTGGCTTCTTCGCTGCCTCACTTCTACCTCTTAACTAAGAGTTTGACCTCCTTTTTAGCTCTGATTATATTTAAACCTGAATATATATACATATGTGTGTGTGTGTGTGTGTGTGTGTATTTGCATGTATTTTTTTATTTTTTAATGTTTTATTTATTTCTGAGAAAGAGAGAGAGAGAGAGACATCATGAGCAAGGGAGGGTCAGAGAGAGAGGGAGACACAGAATCTGAAACAGGCTCCAGGCTCTGAGCTGTCAGCACAGAACCCGACACGGGGCTTGAACCCATGAACCATGAGATCATGACCTGAGCTGAAGTCGGACACTCAACCAACTGAGCCACCCAGGGGCCCCTATATTTGCATTTAAACTAGCCTCTTGTGATTGTTTCTCCATTCGGAAGAAGGATAATAGCCAAATAAAGCAACACAACCTTTTGTAACTGAATTTTTCAGAACCTGTGTGAGACAGTTGTACCCTTGCCACAGGACCTGGTCTGGTGCCAGCTCGTGTCACACCCTGTGCTCAGGCTGGGGTATTAGGCAAAATCTTGTGGCACTGTGTCAGCTTTGCCAGTTCTGGAGGATGAAGTGTCTGTCTTCCAGGGAGAGAACAGAAGTTCTCATCAGATATTTGTACAAGGCATTGGCTTGGCCTCCTCATCTACACAGAGCACAGGTTCGTGCTCAGCTATGCAGTGGTGCTACAGATGGCTAGTCTCTCCTGCGGTGAGTTGTTTTTTTTTTTTTTAATGTTTTATTTATTTCTGAGAGAGAGAAGAGAGGGACAGCGTGAGCAGGGGAGGGTCAGAGAGAGAGGGAGACACAGAATCTGAAACAGGCTCCAGGCTCTGAGCTGTCAGCACAGAGCCCGATCCGGGGCTCAAACCCACGAACTGTGAGATCATGACCTGAGCCGAAGTCGGAGGCTTAACGGACTGAGCCACCCAGGCGCCCCGTCTCCTGTGGTGACTTTATTCGTGCACTCAGTGTAACCTGTCGGGACATAATGAAGCTAAAGTCTAAAGGTCTTGGTATGGGAAGGACATAGTGAGAGGCAGTAGGGTACTCTTGTCACCCATTCTACTGGAAAGTTCAACTTCCTGACACAGTGTGTGGTTTGTGGTAGCACCGGTCTCTCTTCTTGGCAGATCCCACTAGCTTGAATCGAAAGGATCAGAGCAATTCATCCTTCCAGTGATGTGCCCTCCACTAAATATGAAACTTAATTTCAGAAAGTGTCATCTGAACAGGAAGCCAAAGAGTTATAGTCTCCCTTCCAGCATTGACTGACATTCATGACTTCAGTACGCAATTCTCCTCAAAAGAAATTTTATGAGTAAATGTTATTTAGTATTCATTAAATTTCTAAGATTATGAGATTGATTTTAGACAGCCAATAGATTCCAGATCCTTCAAGGTCACAGTAGGGATCAAAATCAGGATTTTGAAGAATGGATACTATTAAATTGCTCAGTTTGGCAGTTAATCATCGATACCAAGAGGCAACCTAGCCAACTAACAAACAAATTCCTTTTCTTTGACCAAAGGGTTCTAGGCTTCATTTCATACTGTGTCTAAGACACATCTCAACTGCAAAAGTAAGGTATTGTGACCCTCCCCTGTATCTTCAATATCCTCCCTTCACAAGAGACCTGGCCATTTGAAAGTTACTCCCTCCTATGCAGACTTAGGGGAGCTTTGTCAAACCCATCCTCTTGGCGTAACTGATTTGGGGGAAACAAAGGAGAGGTGACCTGTGGGAAGGACATGTCATGACTTGAAAGGCATGCCTCTGAAGGAGACTTGTCATGTCTGTGTAGCAGCTGACTCTGCCCCCAACTCCAAATACCCTCCTATCCTTCACCTTTTTTTAAAAATTGTGGTAAGAACACTACACATGAGGCCTACCCTCTTGAGTTTGTAAGCACACAATGCAGTGTTGTGACTATAGGCACAGTGGGGCACCGTGCCGTGCGTCTCCAGAACCTATTCATCTTGTATCACTGAAACTTTGCACCTACTGAACAGCAGTTCCCCACTTCTCCCTTCCCCTGGCTTCTGGCAACTGCTGTTCTACTCTCAATTTCTAGAAGCTGGACTATTTTCGATATCTCATATAAGTGGAATCATGCAATATTTCTCTTCTTTGGTTTATTTCCCTTAGCATAGTGTGCTCCTGGCTCATCCCTCACATCACTGTTGAAGTAAGGTCTGTTGTGCACCCTGCTCACCAGCCCCACATCTATTATCATTGGCCCCAGTGGGTTCTGCCTGTGAATTCTGAGTCCTTCACACCTTCAGGGATGCTCTTTCCTCACCACTTTTGCTGGGTTTGTCTTACACTTTGGAATCCTACCTTAATGAGTGTGGATCTTGGTGCCTAAAGTAGGAACTTGCTCTGGAGAGACTGTAGAAGGGGCCTTATTCAAATTAAAGATGGAGGCCCAAAGGATGACAGAATTTGGGACAGTATAATTTCTCAAGTCCAAGGATGATCATGACCTAGAGAATCCCCACAGAGCAAGAGCAGTCTTATTGACCATTAGATCACAGTAATTATAAGATGGAAAAATTAGGAATTTTGATTTCCTAATTCCTTATGATTGTTCTTTATACATTTTCTCTATTTTCACACAGTTGCTGGTGGTTTCTTGGGCTTAATTCATTGTGTTTGCCTCAAGATAGGATTCTCCCAAGGTTAGAAAAGAGGGAAGCTACTATTAACTTGACACTCCTTCTGCAGGGGAACCAGGAAGAGAGACACTGAGGGCAGGATCACTAAAGTGGTGAAACAAAGGGAAGGTGCGTCAAAGGACATGTCAGGCTTGCAGCCTGCTGAGAACCCATAGATAAGCCTGGTCTGGGTGCATAAGTTGTGAACCCCTGTGCAATTTAGACACTAGTAATTTCTGTTACCCATGTGTAAATTGTGATTGTCTTGCCTTCCTTGCTCGTTCTTAAGATGCGCTCCTTACAGACTCAGTGTTGGTCCCAACTTCACTTGCACATAATTCCATGCAATGCCTGGCACATTTTCTAGTATAAACTAGTGCCCTCGTACAGTGGCCTTCTTGCAGTTCCTTGAGCTCACTACACTTTCTCCTACATCAGGGACGTTGCACCGGCTTCTTCCTTTACCAAGGGTGTTGACTCCTTCTTGCAAGGGATTCATTAACTAACACTTCTCTTTCTCTTTTGGGCGTGCTTCCAGGAAATCTCTGACATTGCAAACAGGACAATGATTACCTCATGTTAGAGGCGCTGGTAATACTCTGCTCCTCTCAATTGTCCTTATTAAAGTTTATAATTATATATTAATTTGCGTAATCATTTGACAAACATCTGTCTTTTATATCATGGGAAGACACTTTCCTTTGTTTCTCACTGTATCCTGGGTGTTTGTGAAATGCACAGTGTTTGCATACTGAGAGGTTCTCAATAAATATTCGTTATCCTTGATTGCAATAAGGTATTCTTTGACCCTACACACACTGTCAAACCTGTTGGCTTTGGTCTATTTTTTTGATTGTCTAGTATCTGCGATGGCCTTACTTTTGGATGTATGATTGTATATGTTGGTATCCAGTCTTGTCATAACTGTATTACCTTCTCTAAATGTTAGGTCTAGATTTCCTAGAATCCCACTTTCCCATAACTTATTTCTTACCTTTGGTCTAGGACAAGCTTTTTCTCAGTTTGCTTTCTGCCCTTGCCATGTCCCTTTTCCCACTAGAATGGTGGCTTTTGGCTAAAATCTACTTCAAGGAGATCTATCCCTCATTAACCTTTTTTTTTTTTTTTTAAACAAGATGCAGCTTATAACATGGGCTATGACTTTGGAAAGAGACAGTGATTTATTGTTGAACTGAATTTAACTCTAGGAGGGGAGGGCAAGCATGAGCAAAACCTGTTCACTCATCAACCGTGCAGGCATAATTCTCTGGTGGCAAATGATTTCAGCTATCTGAGAACTTATAGCCATTTATCAAATTTTAAGAAACACAGATCAGGAAAATCTAAAGACTACCATTAATAGTCCAATAATAATGCCAGAACATTTATCCCATTTGACATGCTTACCTCAGACTCTGAAGGAAATAATTGGGAGGTAAGTGAAATAAGATGTTTCACAGACATTGTGTCTTCTAAAAGAGGCAACCTAGGAGTCTCCTTAGGTTCCTCAGTATTTAGTTAGGAGATTTTGAGATAAAAAGCCCAGCAGAAATCAAGGTTACCATTTTATGGGCTATCCAAACCTGTAGATTGATGGAAACAACACTGACACAGATTAAAGACGGCTCTAGGTGCCAGTTGCCACTATCTGTGTGACCTCAGTAAAATCATATTCTTTATGTGGACACAGATTATGTTATCTGTAAAATTAAAGAATTAACCATTAAATTGCCTTTGGATTTTAATCTATGGTCATTGTGCGATTTTACGTCAGATGTCACTACAAGTGTGTCTCCCTACAGCTGTGTCTTCTTCTGAAAGAACTGAGAACCAGATAAGAATTACATAAACTCCTTCATTTGGAGACAGCTGTATGTCAGGTAGATCCCAAGATATCCACAGTGTAGGCAAAGATCAAACAACTGAGAATCATTGATTATAAAGAATCTTAGAGATGAACCAACAAAGAAAGAGAGTTATCCAGATCTGATCTGCGTTCAGTGACCAGAGACATTATTTTGAGAGTTGTGAATCTCCTATCATTAACAGTAGGGAGTGGAATTTTATCAGTTCTTACAAGGATCTGGTTGAACCAGACTGAAGATGACCACATTGCCCCTTTTACTTTAATTCTACATTTTAGTATTCAAACTTCTGAATCATGGGTCCTAAGGATATAATTCATATTCTTAAGATGCTTTCTTCATATTTTACCTTATGCTTAAAATTTTACCATTGATGTTTTATTCCACTGTTTATGCTTTTTCAAAATTCCCCTGTTCCCTGGGGGTTTTTTTGTTTGTTTGTTTTGTTTTGTTTTGTTTTTTTGTTTTTATTACTTGATACAATCCTTTATTGTGGAGCTCTGTCTTAGGGACCTAACTTCTCCAATAGACTCTACATCACTTCCATTCATTAACCAAATTTGAACGAGTAGTCACTTGCACCTTCCTCTGTGGAGATTGGGGCCCTGGTTAAGGCTACTTGATTTGTTTGCTAAGCCTTAAGTTGTATGTCATAGCCTCTCCACCTTTATCTTTATTTGAGGTGGACTTTCTAACCATGAATCTCTTGGATCCCATTTTCTGTTGATGGAAATCTTCATCCTGCTTTGCAATGTTGGCTTCATCACTTCTAAAGGAAATGATCATGATGGACTTTTCAATTCCTAAGGCTGTGCATTAAGGTCTGAGTTAAAATGGCCACAGTATAATTGAGCATCCCAGCAGACCTCCTAAGAAACCTACAGTTATTCACCATCTTACCTTTTGGTATTATAGTCACAAAGAGGAGGAGAACAGAAAGAAGAGAATGGAGTCTCATGGTGGAATGCCCAGTAGGAAGGTGAATGATCAGGGGTAGTGGAGCACAGGGCCTTTTATTTACTTCTGGAAGACTGAGGTTCCTTGTGGTCAATGAAGCTTAACAGTAACAAAATAAAACAGCTTCCGTTGGAATATTTCCAAACCCCAGAGTCTCTAAATTCGGTGACAAATTAACCTAATGGTAGGAAACCAGATGGTTAGCCCTCTACTTTTTCTTTGGGTTCTCAAATTCCCCAGAGGTGAGTGCCTTTGGCCAATTGTCTTTTGAAGGGGACCAGGAAGTAAGGTCACATGAGTGTAAAGTCTTTATTACCAGAAGTAGTCTGACTTGCAAGAGAACGCTTCTACAACGCACTGTTTTTCACAATAAGGATAAGAGAATTGCCTAAGGATCATTTAAAAATAAAAAAGAAGGGGGCGCTTGGGCAGCTCAGTTGGTTGACTTCAGCTCAGGTCATGATCTCACAGCTTGAGGGTTTGAGCCCCATGCTTGGGATTTTCTCACCTTCTCTCTCTCTGCCCCTATTCTCCTCTCTCTCTCCCTCCTTCTCTCTTCTTCTCTCTCTCTCTCTCTCAAAATTAATGTTAAAAAAAAAAGAAGATGTATTTTTAAGCTATTCCTGAAAGAAGAAACTAATGTCACATATGTATGATGTTCTTAATAGTATCTGGAAGGTAAATAGGCTTAGGTCGCACTGAAAACTAACATTTTCTCCTCTGTTATTAATCCTTTATATAACAGTCCCACATGACAAGGGTGGTGAGATCAGGAGAGTTAAAAATCAAACATAAAGAGTACACTATTTCTTTGATAGCCATTTATTGTCAGAAGATTATATGTGTACAGCTTCAAGAGACTTCCTAACCTCTCATCCTCCCACTGAAAATCTGAGAGCATGCCTTTGACTAAGAATCAACTGACCCAAAACCAAATCATCTAAAGCTAATTTACCTAGTGATCAATGGCTTAATGATACATGTATCTAAATTCATTTATGTTTTCATTTACAAACCTTCATATGTGATATCAGCCTTTTTGAGAAAAATTCTATATACTTTTATATCTTCTGTTTTGGCTACTTTTGGTCATTTTCATGTTTGTTGTTAATGTGTTATTATTTATTTTTAATAACTGATATTTAACATGACTCACTTGAAGATTTGATGCATTTATATGTTGCTATATGATTACCACTATAGTGTTAGATAATATCTCCATCAGGTCACACAATTATCATATCTTTCTTGTGGTGAGAATAGCTAAGATCTAGTCTCTTAGTAACTTTGAAGTTCATAAGACAGCATTATTGACTATAATCACTAACCTGTGCATTAAATCTCCAGAACATAGTTACTAGTTGTAAGTATGTACCCTTGAATAAAATTTCCCCACTTTCCCCAGACTTCAGCCCCTGGCCAACACCATTATAGGTTCTGTTTTTATGAGTTCAACTTTACTTATTTATTTATATATTTTTATTTTTTAAATGTTCATTTATTTTTGAGAGAGAGAAAGAGCATGAGCAGTGGAAGGGCAGAGAGAGAAAGAGACACAGAATCTGAAGCAGGCTCCAGGCTCTGAGCTGTCAGCACAGAGCCTGATGCAGAGCTCGAACTCATGAATCATGAGATCATGACCTGAGCCAAAGTCAGATGCTTAACTAACTCATCCACCCAGGAATCCCTCTTTTTTTTAAATCTTTATTTAATTTGGGAAAGAAAGAGAGAGTGTGTGTATACAAGCAAGGAAGAGGCAGAGAAAGAGGTAGACAGTCCCAAGCAGGCTCCACACTGCCAGTGCAGAGCCCATCACAGAGCTCAATCTCATAAACGGTGAGATCATGACCTGAGCCAAAATCAAGAGTCAGAGGCTCTACTGACTAATCTACCTAGGCACCCCACAAATAGCAGGATTTCACTTTTTCTCATGACTGAATAATATTCCATTGTCTATGTATTATACATACAATGTATATATATATATCACATTTTCTTTATCTGTTTACTGTTGATGGACACTTAGGTTGCTGCTATATCTTGGCTATTATGAAAAATGCTGCAGTAAACATGGAAGTGGAGATATCTCTTCATTTCCTCTGGATATACACCCGGAAGTGGGATTACTGGGTCATATTTGTTTCTATTCTTAACTTTTTGAGGAACCTCCACACTGTTTCCATAGCAGCTGAGCCATTTTCCATTCTGCCAGCAGTAAGGGCTCCCCCTTTTCCCCACATCTTGGCCAATGCTTGTTATCTCTTGTTTGTTTGTTTTTAATTTTTTAATGTTTATTTATTTTTGAGACAGAGAGACACAGAACACTATTAGGGGAGGGGCAGAGAGAGAGGGGATCTGAAGTAGGCTCCGGGCTTTGAGGTGTCAGCAGAGAACTTGATGCAGGGCCTGAACCCACAAATGGTGAGATCATGATGTGAGCCAAAGTCAGATGCTTAAGCGACTGAGCCACCCAGGTGCCCCTTGTTTGTTTGTTTGTTTAAAGTTTATTTATTTTGAGAGAGAGAGAGAGGACACTAGCAGGGGAGGGGCGGGGAGGGGAGTGGGGGGAGAGAGAATCCCAAGCAGGCCCCATGCTGTCAGCATGGTTCCCCATGTGGGACTCAAACTGATGAGCCATCAGTTTGGGAGTTTAGGGAGCTATCCAGATGCCCTACTTGTCTTCTTGATGACAGCTACTGTAATAGGTGGTATGTCATTGTGGTTTTGATTTACATTTCCTGATGATTAGTGATGCTGAGAATCTTTGCATGTACCTGCTGGCCATTTATATGTTTTCTTTGGGAAAAAATGTCTGTTCAGTTCCTCTGCTCACGTTTTCAAGTCAGTTGCTTATATTTTTGTGTTATTGAATTGAATGAGTTCTTGATATATATTTATGTGGATACATATTAACTCCTTATCTGACGTATGGTTTGCAAATATTTCCCCCCATTCCAAAGCTTGCCTTTTTATTTTGTTATTTCTTTTGCTGTATAGAGCTTTGTAGTTTAATGTGGTTCCACTTGTTGATTTTTGCCTTTGTTGCTTGTACTTTTGGTGTCACATCCAAAAAAGGCACTGCCAAGCCAAACGTCAAGGTGCTTTCCCCTGTGTCTTCTTGCAGGAATTTCATAGCATCTGGTATTGTTTGAAGTCTTTAGTCCATTTTGAGGTAATTTTTGAGTGGTGTAAGTTAGGAGTCCAACTTCATTGCTCTCCATGTGGCTGTCCAGTTTTCCCAACATCGTTTGTTGAATTGATTATTATTTCTCCATTATGTGTTCTTGGCTTCTCAAATATTGGTTGACTTTATACACAGGGTTTATGTCTGGACTCTCCCTTCTCTTTCATTAGTCTCTGTGTCTATTTTTTGAAAGTATTTTTTAAATGTTTGCTTATTTTAGAGAGAGAAAAGGATAGAGAATGAGTGGGGGAGGGGCAAAGAGAGAGGACAGAGGATCTGAACCCGGCTCTGTGCTGACAGCAGAGAACCCAATGTGAGGCTTGAACTCATAAACTGTGAGATCATTACCTGAGCCAAAGTTGGATGCTTAACCAGCTAAGCCACCCAGGTGCCCCTCTGTGTATATTTTTTATGCCAAAAGTTTTCAATCATTTTTGGTTTTGATGCTATTGTAAATAGAATCATTTTCTTTTTCAGATAATTTTTGTTGGTGCTTAGAAATGCAACTACTATGTTGATTTCGTATCCTCCAGCTTTACTGAATTTGTTAACTAGATCTAATGGTTTTCCAGCAGAGTCTTCAGGATTTTCCGTATACATAATCACATCATCTGCCAATAGAGATCATTTTACTTGTTCCTTTCCAATCCTTACTGCCTTTTATTTTTTTCTTGCCTGATTGCTCTGGCTAGGGCTTCCAGTACCATGCTGAATGTGAGTGGAGAAAGTGGGTACCCTTGTCTTGTTCCTGATCGTAGGTGGAAAGCTTGCAACCTTTCATCACGGAGTATATTAGCTGTGGGTTTGTCATTTACGGTCTTTATCAGGTTGAGGTACTGTCTATACCTAATTTGTTAAGAGGGTTTTGTTTGTTTGTTTGTTTGGTCATGAATGGATGTAAAATTTTGACAAACACTTTTTCATCTCTTGAGATGATCATATGATTTTCATCTTTCATTCTATTAATTTGATGTGTTACTTCTATTAATTTGCATATCATGAACCATGCCTGCATCACAGGGAGAAATCCCATGTGACTATGGTGGATGATCTTTTTAATGTTCTGCTGAATTCAATTTGCTAGTATTTCTTTAAAATGTTTGCATCTATGTTCACCAGGGACATTGTCCTCTTATATTGTAGTGTTCTTTTCTGGCTTTGATATCAGGGTAATGCTGACCTTGTCAAATGAGTTTGGGAATATTCCCTCTTCCTCAATTTTTTAGAAGAGTTTAAGGAAGGATTGTCATTAATTGTTCTTTAAATGTTTGGTAAAAATCACCAGTAAAGTCAACCGGTTATGGGATTTCTTCATTTGATTACTGACTCAATGTGCTTACTAGTAATTGCTTTGTTAACATTTTCTATTTCTCCCTCATTCAGACTTGGTAGGTTATATGTTTCTAAGAATTTATTCATTTCTCCTAAGCTGTCCAGTTTTTTAGAATATAGTTGTCATAGTAGCCTCTATGATTCTCTTTATTTCTGTATTTCCAGTTGTAATGTCTCCTCTTTCATTTATAATTCTATTGATGGGTTCTCTCTCTCTTTTTCTCCATTTAGTCTAGCTAAAGCTTTGTCAATTTTATCTTTTTAAAGAAGCAACCCTCAGTTCAGTTAATCTTTTATACTGTTTTCCTATTCTCTGTTTCATTTGTCTATGCCCTAGCCTTTATTTTTTCCTTCCTTCTGCTAACTTTGGGCTTAGTTTGTTCTTTTTTTAGTTCCAGGAGGCATGATGTGAGTTCTTTCTTGTTGATTGCTATGAACTTCCTTCTTAGAACTGCTTTTGCCACATTCCATGAGTTTTCTTGTTTTGTGTTTCCATTTTGTTTTTCTCAAGATATTTTTTTTATTTCCCCTTTAATTTCTTCTTTGATCCTTGACTATTCAGGACAGTATTATTTAATTGTTCTGTATTCAACAGTTTTCCTCCTATTACTGATTTCTAGTTTTAACCATTGTGATCAGAGAAGATACTTGATATGTTTTCAGTCTTCCTGAACTTACCAATACGTACTTGTTTTGTGGCCTAAAATATGGTATGCCGGTAAATGTTCCATGTGCACCTGAGAAGAATGTGTATTCCGCTGCTATCAGATAGAATGTTCTATATATGTCTGTTAGGTCCAGGTGGTCTAGAGTATTGTTCAAATCCACCATTTCCATATTGATTCTCTGTGTGGATGATCTACCATTGTTAAGAGTGGGATATTAAAGCTCCAAACTTACTGTCTCACTGTTTATTTCTCCTTTTAGTTTGATTAGTTCTTGCTCTATGAATTTTTGAGCTTTGATATTGAGTGCTTAAATATTTATAATTTTTATATCTATTTGATAGACTGACCCATTTATCTTTATATAATGACCTCCTGTGTCTTTTTAAACCATTTTTAGTTTAAAGTCTTTTATACATTAGTAACCATTTCACTAACCAGAAGAAATCTGAAGAGGCTTTTCGCTTTTATACAAAAAGTCATTCCTGTACTAATGTAGGTCTTTCATAAAAGGAAAGTAGTATATTGTGACCTTTTGAAAGGAAGGGGTTATTCTTTTATATTAACCTATGAAGGTTTTCATAGGAATGCTCTATATGTGGATAGTAGGGGGAAACCTGTAACTTATTTAAACTAGACAAATTTCTTGAAATACCAAAACTCCCAAAGTTTACATAAGAAGTTATAGGTAACATGAGCAGTCCTATGTTTATTAAAGAAAACTAATGTGCGTGGCGCCTGAGTGGCTCAGTCGGTTGGGTGTCCGACTTCAGCTCAGGTCATGATCTCATGGTTCGCGGGTTCGAGCCCCGCATTGGGCACTGTGCTCACAGCTAGCTAAGAGCCTGGAGGCTGCTTCGGATTCTGTGTCTCCCCCTCTCTCTGATTCTCCCCTGCTCATGTGGTCTCTATCTCTCTCTCAAAGAATAAATAAAACATTTTAAAAAAAAAGAAAACTAATGTGCAGTTTAAAGCATTTCAGCAAAGAAAATTCAAGACCAGATAGTGTCATTTATAAGAGTATCCTTTCACGCATTTAAAGAATAAATAATACCAATTTTGCAAAAATCTTCCAAAAATTAGATGAGAGAAAACTAACCAACTAATGTTCTGTTTTATTTTTTGAGGCCAATTGTATATTAATCCAAAACAAGACAAAATCTTTTCAAGAAAATAAAATTTAAAATAGAATCCCGTAACTTATTATGGTGTTATTTATAGAATTTTAGCAAATTTAACCCATCAATGTATCAAGAAGATCATATAATATAACCAAATGGAGTATTTTCTAGGAATACAAGATTGTTACAATGTTTAAAATTAATGTTGATTTAATATATTATATAAATATATATAAATATATTAATATATTAAAATTAATATATTTCCACATATCAACAGACTGAGAAAAGAGAAAACATTTCATCATCTCCACACAGATAGCACCAACAGTTGACAACATCAACATCCACTTATGATTAAAAGCTCAAAAATTAGCAAATAAATAAGGATTTACCAACCTGATAACAATATCTGTGAAAAACCTCAAGCAACAATCTTATGTCTGGAGATCTTATAGTGTATAATAAGGCAAATAAATAAATAAATAACATTTATACATATCGGAAGCAAAGAAATAAACTACCTAATTCACAGATGATGGTGTGTCATTTTCTATGTAGAAAATCTCAAAGCACACCAAAGAGCTACTAGAATAATTAGCAGGTTTAGTAAGTTTGCAGGAAATAGTATATAAGTCAATTGTATTACCTATGCAAAAAATGGACAACTGAAAACTGAAACAAAACAAAACAAAAAAGGCTCCAAAATTTAAAACAGTTTCAAAAAGCATGAAATAATTAGAGATAAATCTAAAACTATATATGCAAGATTTGTATCACGAAAACTACAAAACAGTGAAGTGAGGAATTATATAAGACCTATGAATGGTAAGACTTAAGAGTGTTCATGGAACTGAAGACTGTTATTGCCAAGATCTCAGTTCTCCCAAAATTATCTGATATAATGCCAACCAAAATCCCAGCACAATCTTATTTTTTTAAGAACGTGATAGGCAGATTATAAAGTTTTTTTACTGATATGCAAAGGTATACAATAGCCAAACCTTTGAAAAAGAACAAAAATATTGGAAGACTTATACTATCTATTTTTGAAACATATAAATCTATAGTATCAAGACAGTATAGTTTTGATGTCAGGATAGACATATAGATAATAGGACAGAACAGAGTACATAGACCCACAAAAATGCAGTCAATTGAAATTTGATAGTGATACTGCTATGGTCTGAACTTTTGTGTTCCCCCCAAATTCATATGTTGAAATCCTAACACTGCTAAGTGATAATGATGTGGGAAACAAAGGCAAACAATAAATAAATAAATAAATAAATAAATAAATAAATAAATAAATAAATAAATTTCCTTACTACTTAGAGCCATTGATAAGTGCTGAAACAGGCTTCCTCTGGGAGTTCAGTTGCCTTGATCTTGATGCTTTGTTAAGGGCAAAAGGCAGTCTTAGCTTAACATTATCCTGACCCGCAGGATCCTGGGAGGTCCACTTTAAACACATAGAACTTCCTTTGGAAACCTTCTTTATCTCTACCCAATGAAGACGTGTGTTAGGAAACATTCTCCACAGCCTATGGCCCATTGATAGACATCTGAAGAGTCTATACCTGAAGGTTTACTAATAAATGACCTTTTCCTAACAATAGCTACCCCCTAAGGGTCTTGGATACCTCATTTTCCAAATTCCTTGGAGGCTTGTGCTGTCCCTAACTCCTTCCCAACTAGAAAGTGTATCATCAGTCACCCCTCACAACCCCAGTGCAGCTCTTTCTGCCCACGGGTCTCATCCCCATGCTTCTTTAAGAAAACCACCTTTTTGCACCGAAGATGCCTCAAGAATTCTTTCTTGGCTTTTGGCTCCGAACCCCAACATTTCCATAACAGGGATATTTAGGAGGTGGGACCTTTGGAGAGCAGTTAGGTCATGAGGCAGGGTCTTATAGGAGATGAGTACCATCACAGGAGTCCCCAGAGAGTGTGCTTACCCCTCCCACGCGTCAGGGTACAGCCAGACATCAGCAGTCTGCAGTCTGCAGGGGGAATCACACCGGACCTCCCCCATGCTGGCAAATCCATCTTGGATTTCCGGTGTCCTGAACTGTGAGAAATAAAGCTCTGTTGTTTGTAATCCAGAATGGCTGTGGTATTTTGTTTCAACCGCCCAAACAGATTAGGACAGCAAATAGATACCAAGAGACGCCGCTGTGACACACACCTGAACACGTGGAGCCGGCTTTGGGGCTGTTAACAGGCTAGAGGAGTTTAGAAATAATTCACACTGTCAGGAACAGGGCCTTTCAAGGTGATGCAGATGTAAGCTCAGAAAACAAAGAGCGGGGGGCGCCTGGGTGGCTTAGTCGGTTGGGCGTCCGACTTTCGCTTAGGTCATGATCTCGCGGTTCGTGGGTTTGAGCCCCGCGTCGGGCTCTGTGCTGACTGCCAGCTCGGAGCCTGGAGCCTGTTTCAGTCTGTGACTCCCTCTCTCTCTGACCCTCCCCTGCTCACGCTGTCTCTCTCTCTCCTAGAAATAAATTAAAAAACATTAAAAAAGAAAAAAAAAAAAGAAAAAGAAAACAAAGAGCGGAAGTGCAGGGCAAGCCTCCATCTTCTTAGATGGCCAAGTAATCCTGCACAGAAGGGTAGCAGAAATGGACCACGAAGGCCGTTCTTTGAGGTCTCCGCCGGAAATGAGAAGCGTGTTGTTGGACAATGAAGGAAAGGCCAGCCTTGTTACAAAATGTGGCAAAGAATGTGGCAAAGTTGTGTTCACGTTCCAGTGTTTTGCAGAAGGCAATGATGAGGTTTTGGGGGTGATGGTGGGTTTGTGGGATCCGGAGCCAATGACCAAGAAAGAATTCTTGAAGACATTTTTGATGCAGAAAGGTGATTTTATTACAGCACAGGGACAGGGCCGCAGGAGTAGAAAGAGCTCCCTGGGGGCCAAGAGGAGAGACTGGTTACACACTGCAGGGTTGGGGGAGGTAAGGTCCAGGGGAAGTTTCCATGAGATTTTCATATGCTAAAGAAGACTCCGATCCTGGAGGCCTAGCCATTGTCAAGCTAAGGTTGTTTTCCCTCCAGCAGAGCATTAGCATGAAGACCAGAGGGGGCTCCTGGAGACAGAGTCTTTCTCTGCCCTCCTTGCCTCAAGTAGCTGTCAATGGGCTGCAGGTTATGAGGACACTGAGTTCTGTCTGCTGTTTCCTTCTGCCTGTGTTTCCCACATCACTATGGAGGGATGATGTTGGGTCTCCTGGAAAGGAGTCTGTAGGTTTCTGCAGATCAGGCTATTGATAAAATTGCCTTTTTCTTGTAATTTACTAGGATATCTATAAATGGATAGAGACTCAGGTCCTGCAGGATTGTGATCTCTATAGGTTAGCCATTTGTTTTCGCCTTTCCTTTGTTCCTGGGCAGCCAGGAGCCCCGGGGGAATATCACTCGGGTCCCACCTGGGGTGAGGGTCCTCTTTGCAGACTGGCAGCTTGCCTTCTGCTCATCAGGCAACACTCATGAGCATGAAAGTGGATATCTGGCTGAGGCAATTATCTAAGCAAAGTGTTGAAGCGGTGGCCTGGCTTCTCCTCACTGCTTATATGAAATGCAGAAAGAGAAATGACTGAAAGACTGAATAGTTAATCAGAGAGGAAGCACAATTTAAACATTTAGAAACTCTCAGCCTCCCCTGTTGAAAGGAATGAGCAAAAGCTTGTTTGGGAGAGAACACAATGGGTGTGGCCAGATCAGAGAAGATTCGTAAGGCTGGGCCACCTCAACAAAAGCTACCAGCTATTCATTAACATGATGGGTGATTACGGACATCACAGCACTGAGCCCCCCGTCTCTGGGCCAGATGCACAAGCCTGGGGGGCGGGGGTGGAATGATCTCCAGGGAGGGGCCATCTGGTGCCCGGTGCCCCCTCACACCACAGGCTCTGCTCCCTGCCCTCGAGCTCCTCAACAGCCCCGCTTGCCCCACAGGCATCAGCGTGGCGCCTCGCAAAGCCCTGGGTGCCTGGCTGCCTCCATCCAGATTCCATAGACACCCTGGAGAGCTGAAGTCTCCAGGCAGAAAGTGACTGTGGGTGGGGGGGGGGTCCCACAGAGATCCCCCAATAGGGTGATGGCTAATGGAGCCATGAGGGCCGAGTATAGCCCAGGGGGCTATAGGCATGTCACAGCAGTGCCTGAGAGCCCTTGCGCGGGCTGTGCCCAGCAGAGGCAGAAAAGTGGGGGCACCCAGAGATGTTGGGGGCAGGGATGCTTGGGGCTTTAGAGTGTCCGAAAGGCGGGGCCTCCTGTGCCCCAGTGGGCTGAAGAGCAGAGTGTGGAGCCACAGATCTTTTCGGCCTTACCCCACAGTGTTGTGCCAGGTGCTGAGAATCCCCGCCCTTCCCCAGGGCAGTGTGCTGACCTGCAGGGAGCTGGGCCCAGCTCCACTCCTCTCCCTCCCTGACGGAGAGGTCTCAGAGTTAACGCACCTTTGACTAATGCCACATTGTCCAGCCAGCCGCTGGGCTCCTTGTGCTGGGGGAGGGTCAGGGAGGCCCACGGGATCACCTACGTGAGCACTCAGGCTGGCCTCTGGGGTTCATGAGCGGGCCGGAGAGTGGCGTCTGCAGGCTACTTTGTTGAGACCCGAATGTTGGTGGCTGTGAGCCCTGCGACTTCTCTTTGTCCTCATCTCCTCCCGGATGATGTGCGGATCCCCTCAGCCTGCAGGGTGAGTGGAGACAAAGATGGGCCTCTCAGGCGCTGCCCCCAGAGCACCGGGAAGCTGTCGCTCCCTGCACTCTCTCTTTCTCCTGTGAGAGAGATCACAGGCTGAGGGCATCTCTCAGTGCCGAGCTCTGCCACCTTGGAGCAAGGGTGAGAGGTGACAGGTAAAGTGGGACTCTCCTTACCCTTTTCCATGTGGCTGCTGTCAAATTTTGTACAACAGTGGCATGCTACAATCTCTCATTGGGACTCCAGAACTCTCAGAAACGTATTTTCCTCCACGGCTGGTGTTTCAATCAGTGTTTCTGTGGAAAGACAAGATCTGGGAACTTTTGTTCTGCTGTCCTATTTCCTGAACTATTTATAATGATCCCCTATAGTTCAGATATTCTTAGTCCAGTATTTAGAGCCTGAGCATAGTTGGAAACATGCAACATATACACCCCCTCTGTCTCATGGAAATCGGTCAGCATATTGACTTACTATGCCAAGTGTGGCATGTCTAACAATCAGAAAAGTTTAGACAGGATGTGGAGGCCTGGTGTAAGTTGAATATTAGAAGAATGTTGTGATTAAAATGCTTTAAAATGTGCCAAAAAGCAGAAGATGTTACTACTGTACACGACTAATTAAAAGATACTTGTAGAGAGATACTCATGACTAAAGAGACTACTCTGTGGTCAGCAAGAGAGAACCAGAAGAAAGGTGGGCAGAATATATCAGTGTGTCCAACAGCCTTCTGGAACTGGCCACCAGGGTTCTTTCCTCAGGACTACAGAGTCTATCATATCTCTTTGGTGGCGATTGTGATGCAGCCAAAGCCTATTGTTCTTTCAAGGTCTTGAACTCTTCCCATATATCTGTAAGAGTTTTGTCTTTCTCTTGAAATCCTCCTCCCTGAAAAACTATGATTCCAAATCATAAGTCTTTCAGGGTTTTTTTCTTGGTTGTATGAGACATAATTGTTCTAGGATAAATCAGGATAAGAAGCAGTTTGGGTCAGCTCTAGCAGGCCAATTCGAAATGATAAATAATGGGCACCATGCTGTTTTAGGTGAACTAAGACAGATTAAAGGTGTCTTCTAAACTCTTAGGCTCTGGAACACTTATAGGAAGTTAGTTTTGTCAAGGGACAAATATTGTGCACCCTATTTTGTGGAGTCCAGGTAAGGATAAGTAACAGGATTATACTGACTTGGCTGAGAGGCTCAGTTTATCATATCCCCCCAAAAAAGGCCTAGTCTTTCTAAAATAAGTGGCAACTCAGGTGTGATGCTTCTCTGGTTCATCCCTGCATGGTGGAGAAGAGGGAAGCAGGAAGAAAGGAAAGCCAAGCTTCAAGGTCTGTCCCTGTTTGTGCAGTAAACAGATGACACGTGGTATGTCTCCAACGCTTTAAGGTCAAGTTGGCCCTAAAGTGAGTCAAGACTATACCAAATGATTGTGGAAAACGACCACACTCTGACAATTAAAAATAAAACCAAAGAAGACTTCATAAACACTGCATTAAAGAAGAAAGAAGGGGGAGGGGGGATCCTGCTCCGAAACCAGGTCTCTTTAATCATCAACATTTTCTACATAGTGAAAAGGAAAACTCCTACCAAGAGTCTACTCTGAGTTATGTAGTTGGGTGGGCATCTTCCGAGACTCGGACAGGAAAGTGAGATCTCATGCCACTCAAGATGAAGGTGAATTTATAGTCAGAAGTTGTGCAGCAACAGGGGGCTCCTGGGTGGCTCAGTCGGTTAAACATCCAACTTCGGCTCAGATCACACAGTCACAGCAAGTGAGTTCGAGCCCCGCATTGCGCTCTGTGCTGACAGCTCAGTGCCTGGAGCCCACTTTGGATTCTGTGTCTCCCTCTCTCTCTACTCCTCCCCCACTCGTGCCCTGTCTCTCTCTCAAAAAATAAAATAAACACTTTAAAAATTAAAAAAAAAAAAGTTATGCAGCATCATCAGAATGCCTATTTAGAAAGGGACACTCACAGCACACTCTCACAAGAGGTAGTGTATCTTCACAGTTGAGTGTTTAGGTCCTATGAAAAGGTGTTATTTGTCCTAGAGAGCAATAACTTGAGAATCTCTAAATGATCAGTATTTCTTGATTGGAGGGAAAGGTAAACATCTCTTGTTGGCTGAGGTTTTACCTTTCAGCACACATAACATACATTTTTGTTGATCTTCAAGCTCTCATTCTCCTTTCTTGTTTTCATTTTCTTCCAATTATCTGCCATATAATGAAAATCATTACGTATTATCCCAAAATGATTTTCTCCTGCCCCATTCCAATTCTCTACCTTTCCCCAACACACAGCTCTTCCCACCCCTGTTACTTTCTGTATTTCATCTGTATTTTGCCTTTGCATATCCTTTGTGCCTATTTAATTACATTTTGTATAATTGTATCTTCAGTTTTTGTTAACTTCTTGGTCTTTTGTGACAAATTCAGAAAACATTTTTGTTACATAAATGGGCTTTCTTACTTTTGAACTTTTTTTAAATTTTTTACATTTATTTATTTTTGAGAGAGAGCGCGAGACAGAGCATGAGTGGGGGAGGGGCAGAGAGAGACGCAGATAGAATCCAAAGCAGGCTCTGAGCTGTCAACAGGGAGCCTGTTGTGGGGCTTAAACCCACAAACCACGAGATCATGACCTGAGCCGAAGTCGGACGCTCCACAGACTGAGCCACCCCAGTGCCCCGGCTCTCTCACTTTTAAAGAGATTGTGTGAATCTGAAGATGAGTCGCAAAGAAGTAGTATCTGGATATTTGAAACCCACATTTATTTATTTTTATTGACAAAGGATAATAGGAAGTGGTAATAAAGCTGGAAGTGTTTAATTTGTATATTCCAATGTTTGGAATACAAAAAAAAAAAACTTGTGATGTTTTTCCTAGTTTCATTTCAACTTATGCTTAAGAGGTTCTTCATAATCTGAATAGATCACTGGGGTAGGAATTGGCACAAGAATCCACCAAGGCCTACAGCATCTCCATCTCCGTTTGCAGGCTCCAATCTGATCTTCTGTTATTTTGCAGATGTCTCTTCTGCAGACGCCAGCCAGATGTAAACAGTTGTTTTCAGCAGAAGCCAAACCACTTCGTACTGCAAAAGAAAAGAGGCAGTGAAGTAATTAGTTCATGAGTGGAATGTAAAGCCTTAAACACTGTCACGTGTGAGCACGGAAGAGTTCTGGGCGGAGCATTCACGTGTGCAGCAAAGAAGCCAGACACCGCGCCTGTTCAATTGTCCCATCACCTTCACTGTCCTTCTGATGTCTACCCAACAGCCCACATGTAATCAGAGCCTCCCCCTCCCCCCCCCCTTGAATTCCTGGCATTGCTAATTTATGCTGCAAAGAGAACTTCAGTAAATGTCCAAGTGGAACAGCCAGGGGATGGACAAAATATATGTCAACATAAAATTGTGAGGAGGCAAAAATTAAGCAAGAGTGTTCATGTGGGGGGCGCCTCGGTGGCTTAGTCGGTTAAGCGTCCGATTTTCGGCTAGGTCATGATCTCGCGGTTCGTGGGTTCGAGCCCCGCGTCGGGCTCTGTGCTGACTGCCAGCTCAGAGCCTGGAGCCTATTTCAGAGTCTGTATCTCCCTCTCTCTCTGACCCTCCCCTGCTCGCGCTGTCTCTCTCTCTCTCTCTCTCTCTCTCCTAGAAATAAATAAAAATATTTTTTAAAAAATGTTCATGTGGATCAAAGAATTGCAATTTGGGGTATGCAGATTTGGGTAGTGACTCAGGGAGTGTCCTACTAGAAAGCAGAAGTTTTTAAAGCAAAAAGATTTCTTTTTAAATTTTTATGAATGCTTGTTTATTTTGAAAGGAAGAGTGGAGGAGGGAAGAGGGAGCGCAAAAGTGGGGAAGGGGCAGAGAGAGACGGAGACAGAGAATCTGAAGCAGCCTCTGCCCTGTCAGACAGAGTTCGAGGTGGGGCTCAGACCCATGAACTGTGAGATCAAGACCTGAAGCAAAATCAAGAGGCAGGGATGCCCCAATGACTGAGTCACCCAGATGCCCCTAGAGCATAAAGGTGGTCAAAGCAAAAAGGGAATGCATTGTATACATTGTTCACAAAGAATTTTTGGTTGGTGTTGGCGGCAGGACAATAATCTTGACTAAATACGGTTGGTTGCTATGGCTTTCACTAATAAGCAAACTCTTGTTCTGTAGCCAGGTTCATGGGCTGCATTTATGGAATATTTGTGATTTGGCCCAGTTCAAAGGTGAATGGTTCCACAGGTGACAATCTCCTAAAGGGCCCCCCAGCCCCATTTTAAAACCTCTTAACAAAAGTGACCCCATTTCATTTCCCTTTCACACATATGTTCTAAATATACCAATTTCGTCATTGTCACTCCTTTATATGGATCTTCAACGAATATTTGCTGAGCACCTTCCAGTCTCCAGGTATTTTTCTTTGCACTAACAATAGAACGGTGAAAATGGAAGAAATGTTTCTTCTTCTTACAGGCCTTAACTTCAGTGAATGAAATGTGACCATACAAAATTCGGTTGCTAAGCTAACAGAAAGCACGGTTTAGAACAAAATAATACAGTAATTGACCAGGTATAGTCTGGAGGATGCTGTTAATAGAATGGACAGAGAGACGCTTTCTGAGGATGTTGCCTTCAAACTGAGGTCTGAATGATGGACGTGAAAAAGACAAGCGCTTATTCCTGTGAGGGCATGTTAGGCACATAGAATAGCAAGGTGCCTTCCTTAGTTTATTGGAAGAACAGAATGACCTGTGTGGGTGATGCTCTATGGAAAAAAAAAAGTTTGGTAAGAAAGAAGATGAGATAAGACAGAATGAAGACCATGTGTGGTTTACGGGCCAGAGTGAGTTTTCAGGCTCCTGTACCTGATGCAATAGCCCTCTTACCCCTGGTGCCTTAAGAATCTGTATGCTCATTCTTCGTGAGAAATCTTGTGTTTTACCTTTCCCATCTCCTCTTTCTCCTATCTGTTTAGCTCAGAGGTAGGGTGGAGTTTCAGGAAAACAGATCATGTGGATCTGTGGACGGACTCGTCTGTTTGACACACACCACTTGATTCTAAAAAGCTGAAAATTTGTCGTCATATCCACACCACCATTTTCTCCAGATGACTTACATAAAAGCCAAGTAAATTTAATAGGAAGCTATCTAATGTTAGAGCTGATGACAGTACAATCCTCAAAATAAAAACACTGCCCAGTAGAAAAGCCACCTAAGGAATAGGTAGGGGGACACTTAATAGCTTCAGTTGGTCTCCCCTCTGTACTGAGGGTGTGCATAGTGTCGAGGATTTCCCACCCATGATGCAACTGAAAGTCCACTCAATAATGTATTGAATCGGATCCTATCAACTAAGAATTTCTCAGTTGTCACATTACTTTTATATATTTTCCTTTTTTTAAAATAGTTTATTGTCCAGTTGGTTTCCATATAACACCTAGTGCTCATCCCCACAAGTGCCCTCCTCCATGCCCATCACCCCTCTCCCCCTCCCCCATCATCCCTCAGTTTGTTCTCAGCATTCAAGAGTCTCTCATGGTTTGCCTTCCTCCCTCTCCCCCACTATTTTTCCCCTTCTTCTCCCCCTTGTTCCTCCGTTAAGTTCCTCCTAATCCTCCTATACGTGCAAACATATGATATTTGTCCTTCTCTGCCTGACTTATTTCATTCAGCATAACACCCTCAAGGTCCATCCATGTGGCTACACATGGCCAGATTTCATTCTTTCTCATTGCCATGGAGTATTCCATGGTATAGATAAACCACATCTTCTTGATCCATTCATCAGTGGATGGACACATAGGTTCTTTCCATGATTTGGCTATTGTTGAGAGTGCTGCCATGAACTTTGGGGTACATGTACCCCTATGCATCAGCGCTCCTGGATCCCTTGGGTAAATTCCTAGCAGTACTATTGCTGGGTCCTAGGGGAGTTCTATTGTTAATTTTTTGAGGAACCTCCGCACTGTTTTCCAGAGGGGCTGCACCCATTTACACTCCCACCAACAGTGTAGGAGGGTGCCCGTTTTTCCACATCCTCACCAGCATCTAGAGTCTTCTGATGTGCTCATTTTAGCCACTCTGAAATGAGTGTGGTTTTGATTTGTATTTCCCTGATGAGGAGGGATGCTGAGCATCGTTTCATGTGTCTGTTGGCCACCTGGATGTCCTCTTTGGAGAAGTGTCTATTCATATCTTCTGCCCATTTCTTCATTGGATTGTTTGTTTTTCGGGTGTGGAGTTTGGTGAGTTCCTTACAGAATTTGGATATTAGCCCTTTATCCAATATGTCATTTGCAACTATCTTTTCTCATTCTGTTGAGTGCCTATTAGTTTTATGGATTTTTTTCCTTTGCCATGCAGAAATTTT
Organism: Hyaena hyaena; assembly: GCF_003009895.1. Classification (NCBI taxonomy): domain Eukaryota; kingdom Metazoa; phylum Chordata; class Mammalia; order Carnivora; family Hyaenidae; genus Hyaena; species Hyaena hyaena. The sequence continues at coordinate 112,153 of NW_024081307.1, read as the reverse complement.
AATCTTGATGAGGTCCCAGTAGTTCATTTTTGCTCTCGATTCCCTTGCCTTTGGGGATGTGTCAAGTAAGAAATTGCTACGGTGGAGGTCAAGGAGGTTGTTTCCGGCTTTCTCCTCTAGGGTTTCGATGGTTTCCTGTCTCACGTTCAGGTTCTTTATCCATTTTGAGTTTATTTTTGTGTATGACGTGAAAAAGTGATCTAGTTTCATTCTTCTGCATGTTGCTGTCCAGTTCTCCCAGCACCATCTGTTAAAGAGGCTGCCTTTTTCCCATTTGATACTCTTTCCTGCTTTGTCAAAGATTAGTTGGCTGTACATTTGTGGGTGCAATTCTGAGTTCTTAATTCTGTTCCATTGGTCTATGTGTCTATTTTTGTGCCAATACCATACTGTCTTGACGATGACAGCTTTGTAGTAGAGGCTTAAGTCTGGGATGGTGATGCCTCCTGTTTTGGTTTTCTTCTTCAATATTACTTTGGCTATTCAAGGTCTTTTGTGGTTCCGTACACATTTTAGGATAGTTTGTTCTAGTTTTGAGAAGAATGCTGGTACAATTTTGATTGGGATTGCATTGAATGTGTAGATTGCTTTGGGTAGTAATGACATTTTAGTTATATTTATTCTTCCAATCCATGAGCATGGAATGTTTTCCCATTTCTTTGTGTCTTCTTCCATTTCCTTCATAAGTTTCTACAGTTTTCATCATACAGACCTCTTATATCATTGGTTAAGTTTATTCCTAGGCATTTTATGTTTTTTTTTGTGCAATTGTGAATGGGATCAGTTTCTTGATTTCTCATTCTGTTGCTTCATTGTTGGTGTATAAAAATGCAATCGATTTCTGTATGTTCATTTTGTATCCTGCAACTTTGCTAAATTCATGAATCAGTTCTAGTAGGCTTCTGGTAGAGTGTGATGGGTTTTCTATGTAGAGTATCATGTCATCTGCGAAGAGGGAAAGTTTGACTTCCTCTTTGCCAATTCTGATGCCTTTGATTTCCTTTTGTTGTCTGATGGCTGATGCTAGGACTTCCAGCACTATGTTAAACATCAGTGGTGAGAGTGGACATCCCTGTCGTGTTCCTGATCTCAGGGGGAAAGCTCTCAGTTTTTCCCCTTTGAGGATGATGTTAGCTGAGGGCTTCTCATAGATGGCTTTTATGATGTTTAAGTAAGTTCCTTCTATCCCGACTTTCTCAAGGGTCTTTATTAAGAAGCGACCCTTTATTTGGTCAAATGCTTTTTCTGCATCTATCAACAGGATCATATGGTTTTTATTTTTTCTTTTGTTGATGTGATGTATCACATTGATTGATTTGCAAATATTGAATCAGCCCTGTAACCCAGGAATGAATCCCACTTGATCATGGTGGATAATTCTTTTTATGTGCTGTTGGATTCGATTTGCAAGGATCTTGTTGAGGATTTTGCATCTGTATTCATCAAGGATATTGGCCTGTAGTTCTCTTTTTTGGCTGGGTCTCTCTCTGGCTTGGGAATCAAAGTGATGCTGGCTTTGTAAAATGAGTCCGAAATTTTCCTTTGATTTCTGTTTTTTGGAATAGTTTGAGAAGAATGAGTATTAATTCTGTTTTAAATGTCTGGTAGAATTCCCCAGGGAAGCCAATGGCCCAGGGCTCTTCTTTGTTGGGAGATTTTTGATAACTGATTCAATTTCCTCACTAGTTATGGGTCTGTTCAGATTTTCTATCTCTTCCCGTGAGAATTTTGGTAGTTAGTGTGTGTTTAGGAATTTGTCCATTTCTTTTAAGTTGTCTAATTTGTTGGCATATATTTTTCTTAGTATTCCCTGATAATTGCTTGTATTTCTGAGGGGTTAGTTGTAATAAGTCCATTTTCATCCATGATTTTGTCTATTTGAATGCTCTCTCATTTCTTTTTGACAAGCCTGGGTAAAGGTTTGTCAGTTTTGTTTATTTTTTTCAAAAAAAACAACTCTTGGTTTCATTGATCTGTTTAACTGTTTCTTTGGTTTCTATATTGTTTATTTCTGCCCTGATTTTTATGATTTCTTTTCTCCTGCTAGGTTTGGGGAGCCCTTGTTGCTCTCCTTCTACTTCCTTTAGGTGAGCTGTTCTATTTTGGACTTGCGCTTTTTCTAATTTCTTGAAATAGGCCTGGAGTGCAATGTACTTTTATCGTAGGACTGCCTTTGTCGCATCGCATAGAGTTTGGATTGTTGTATTTTTATTTTCATTTGTTTCCATATGTTTTTTAATTTCTTCTCTAATTGCCTGATTGGCCCATTCATTCTTTAGTAGGGTGTTCTTTAACCTTCATGTTTTTGGAGGTTTTCTAGACTTCTACCATGAAAGTGTGCATGGTATGATCTTACTTCTTTTATATTTATTGAGGGCTGCTTTATGTCCCAGTATGTGATCTATCTTGGAGAATGTGCCATGCGCACTTGAGAAGAAAGTGAATTCCATGGCCTCAGGTGTAGAGTTCTAAATATATCTGTCAAATCCATCTGGTCCAATGTTTCACTCAAGTCCATTGTGTCTTTAGTGATTTTCTATCTAGTTGATCTAACCATTGCTGTAAGTGGAGTATTAAAGTCCCCTGCTTAATAGCACATTCTTACCCATAAGATTGTCTCTGTTTGTGATTAATTGTTTTATGTATTTAGATTCTTCCGTGTTCAGTGCATAGACATTTATAATTGTTAGCTCTTCCTGATGGATAGACCCTGTAATTATTATATAATGCCCTTCTTCATCCCTTGTTACTGTCTTTACTTTAAAGTCCAGTTTGTCTGATAAAAGTATAGCTACTCCAGCTTTCTTTTGATTTCCAGTAGCATGATAGATATTTCTCTATCCCCTTACTTTCAATCTGAAGGTGTCCTCCAGTCTACAATGAGCTGCTCATGGACAACAAATAGATGGATTTTGTTTTTTTATCCATTCTGCTACCCTGAGTCTTTTGATTGGGGCATTAGTCCATTTATATTCAGTGTTATTATTGAAAAATAAGGGTTTAGAGTCATCATGTCCTTTGTGGGATTCATGCTTGTGGTGGTGTCTCTGATATCTTGTGTTCCTTAAACATTTCCCTCATAGAGTCCCCCTTAGGATTTCTTGTAGGGCTGGTTTAGTGATGACAAATTCTTTCCATTTTTGTTGATTTGGAAAGACTTTTATCTCTCCTTCTATTCTGAATGGCAGGCTTGCTGGATAGAGGATTCTTGGCTGCATATTTTTTCTGTTCATCCCATTGAAGATCTCCTGCCATTCCTTTCTGACCTGCCAAGTTTCAGTAGATAGGTCTGTCACCACTCTGATAGGTTTCCCTTTGTATGTTAGGCCCTTTTTTCCTAGATGCTTTCAGAATTCTTTCTTTATCCTTATATTTTGCCAGTTTCACTGTGATATGTTGTGCAGAAAACAGATTCAAGTTGCGTCTGAGGGGAGTTCTCTGTGCCTCTTGGATTTCAACGTCTGTTTCCTTCCTCAAATTGGGGAAGTTCTCTGCTATGATTTGTTCAAGGACACTTTCAGCGCCTTTCCCTTTCTCTTTCTCTTCTGGAATTCCTATGATACGGATATATTTCTGTTTGAAATTATTGCTGAGCTCTCGAACTCTCCTTTCATGTTCCTGGATCAGTTTATCTTCTCAGCTTCCTCTTGTTCTATAATTGTGTCTTCTAATTCACCTATTCTCCTCTTTGTCTCTTCAATCTGTGCAGTGGACTCCTCCATTTTATTATGCACCTCATTTTTAGCATTTTTTAATTCATCACAACTATTTTTAAGCTCCATAGTCTTTGCATCAGTAGTTTCTCTGATATCTTCCATGCCTTTTTTCAAGCCCAGTGATTTCATTTTATGACTATGGTTCTAAATTCTTGTTCACTTATGTTGCTTATATATCTGTTTTGAGAAATTCTTTAGCTGTCATTTCTTCCTGGAATTTCTTTGGAGGAGAGTTCTTCCGTTTCTTCATTTTGGTTAGCTTTCTGTCTCTTGTTAGTTTTAAAACCTTGTTATGCACTATACACCTGCGAGTGCTGCTGTACCAAAGAAGGCTCTTTGACTGTCCAGGGCCTGTCCATTCAGGAAGTGTTCTTTGAATGGTGTCTTTTGGTCTCTCTTGTTGAGACCTTGGTGATTTTATTTCCCTACTCGTAGTGGTATTTGGGACTCTCTACCATGTGTACTTTGGCTTGTTTCTTAAGGTAGCTCTTTTGGGTCTGATCTCCCTGTGCCACAGGCGTAGCCAAGGTGGGCCGTGCTCTATATCCCAGCCAGGCCTTGTTTCCAGATCTTAGTCCTCATACCCTATTGATATCGCCTGAAATATAAACTCGCAAGCAAGTCCCTCAGAGCAGTTTAAAGCCTCTCACCTGCACCTTGGGGATCGAGCCGAGCCAGAAGCACAGAGATGTGGCTTCAGGCACTGCCTTGTCCCTGTCGTCAAGTATTTTAATTATACCTCTATTTTTAATTCCTACCATTTTCAAACACATAATGGGTTTCTAAATTTGTTCACACAAGTTTGAGAAGAATGTATTTTCACCTGGTAAAGCTGAGGATTCATATCATAAGATTCAATTCTATCCCTAAGATGGCGCTCCAGGGAAACCAAGACTTATGTGAGAGAACTTTTATAGTAAGGTTATTTATAATAGCCAGCAACCAGGAAAAAAAAAAAGACTTTTCCATTAAGTTTGTCATTACTGTTGTGTCAACTTCAAATAAGAATAGTCAAATGTTTTTCATTTCTAGTGTTTCTACTTTATTCATTTTCCTGTCTTCTTGATTTGTCATTCTACTTTATAATAATTCAGAGCATCCATATATAGACAGGTCATTATTTATTTAGCTGTGTTTTGATTGATGGAAATCAGTTATGGGATCTCTAATCTTTTGTTTTCACAGATAAACTATGATGATTAACATTATATACATGGTCCTTTCATATAGATGAAACATTATCTATAGGATATATTCCCATGGGAATGGATTGCTGGGTCTAAGCATTTAAAAACGTTGTTGCCTGTTCACCTTTCATGATATAAAAAATATTTGTTTGGATTCCAATACTGTTCACTTTTTATTACTCCTGCTTTTGAATGAGATGAGTTTTCCCTGGACCTAAAGCTTTGTGTAGTGTATTTGCCAGGAGTTATTTTATGTTAACTCTTACTCTTATTCAAACCAATAGAGATAAGCAAATATTAAGGTTATTCACAATATAATGTCTCTCTTCCCCTTCTAGATTCACCTATAGATTATGTATTGTGTGGATATATATATATATATATACCTTTTTTATATACCATTCTTGGTTTAGTCTGAATTATCTGTTTGTCAAGTCAACTCCTGGCCCCCAGAATGCTCCCACTGATAGTCCATGAATTCAGAGGAATGTTTGTGAGTTTGCTCTTAGGGTGTGCTCCTTACCTCTAGAAGTGTTCTTTTCTGGAACTTTCTAAAAATGGAGTCACGTGCCTCTTTTTCTCACATTCTATCTATATCCTAGTTTACTTGAAGATGCTATTTTCAATTCTTTTTCTCACGTTGTTTTTCTGCTCATTTCTAAACTAAAATTGTGGAAATGGTAAAAGTCCTCTTCGTGGCTCCATTCATTAGAATATTTGTCTTACCATTTCTCAGGAACCTCCAGAAGGTCTTATATTTATTCTTAGAAGAATACATTATCCTCAGATTTCAGGCTATTCAACTTCTTCTTTAATTTTATAGATACTTCTCTTTAAAGGACTTGAAAATGACAAGATGGGTCATAGCTCTTGTTAGCCTCATGTGAAATAACACAAATAAATGAAAAACTATCTCCACTCTCCTTCTTGCTTATTTAGGATTTATTTATTATTATTTATTGAGCATGTACGTTTGACCAGATACTATGTAGTTCATTCCTGATTGAACTGCTAGCATGAACCACATTCTCTTCTAAATAAGAGTTCATTTTTTCACCAAGCAATTTGACACTCAAAATGATGGTTTGTGGATTACTCTTTGGACTCCAGAGCTGTAGGCAAAGGGAAGGAAAGAGACTGGCACACTGTCACCAACAGGGGACTGATGTTTGTGGGCAATGAAAGTGATGAAAGTGGCCCAGCTTCTGTATATGTATATTTCCATGAAAACTGATGACCTCCCCATTTCCTTGACCCACAGCTCTTGGTAACCACCAGCCTACTGAGCACTTCTATGAGTCTAACTTTTTAGATTCCACATGTAAGTGAGATCAGTGATGTCATTTGGCATCATGTCCTCAGGTTCCTCCATGTTGTTGCAAATATATATATAAATCTTCATGCCGCATACCTTACGTATATACAACTTACACTTGTTGATCAAACCTCAGCAAAGCTGGGGAAAACTTGTAAAAATAACCTTATTTTAGTTACAGGCTTACCAAATCCTCAGGTGGCATGTGATTTCTTGAACATCTTGTTGCTGTTAGTTGAGTTGGTTTGATGTTTATCAGCTCAATATTTTTCTTAATCCACTGCCAGGCTCCTAGCAATTTTTTATTTGCTCAGTATGTGTGGTATTTTTCCTGGTTCTGTCAATGGTATTCTCTTCCTTTCTCTTCTCCAACTGTGTCTTATTCTCTCATGTCCTTACTTCCATTTTCTTATCCTCTCTATTTTGTCTTCTCTTCTTGCTACTGGCTTCCCCTAAGCATTCCCATGAACTCATGAAGTTTTGGACACGTGTTACAGAACAGTGATATGACTCACACAGTGATTTCCTATCTGAACACCAGACCTGTATCTTCACGGTTGTACACTTCTGCCTGGAAGATGCGTAGGTTCCTAAAACTCAAGAAGTTGAATCCGGTCCTCATGTTGTCCTTGTCTGAATCTCAAAATTGAAGAAACATAAAAACATCCTCTTCACTGTATTTTCTTTCTGGATTAACACTCTTTGACTTTATCCAGGAACCCAAGAATTATCATTCCAGAGCATTCATTTATTCATTAACTATAATCAACGCTAGCTCTTATACGTTCCCTTCACGTGTCCCTTCTCTTCACTCAGAGTTATTGTTCAGCTGTGCTCTCTTGCAGGTAAAGTCCCACGATCATTCCCTTATAGGTTGCCCCTTGCTGTCCATTTTCTTCATTGCTTAAATGGATGTTTCTAAGTGCAAATGAGTCTGTCCATTCCATTATCAGAACCAAACACTACATGGTGAGCTCCTCCTGCCCCAGCATGTGGCGCTCTGTAGGCTGCCTCTGATTCTCCTTGCCAGCCCTCAGGCGCAGTCATTTCGCCTCAACATCTCTGTGTGCTGAACCTATAATACACTGTGACCATCACATCTTGGTGTCTTTACTCATATCCATTCATGTGTCTGAAGCCCCCTCCAGTCCTCGAACTCACTTTGCAAATCATCTTTCATTTACAAGCATATACCATCACGATTTCTTTTGTTAAATCAATATGGACTTTTTTATACTCCGACTAATCTCACAAAAAGAATTCGTTCACTTCCTGTCTAAACCATGCTTTAACTTTTCACTTATTTTCATATAATCTTTCTGTTCTATGTTTGTCTCCTCCCATAAAACATTCAGATCCTTATGGCAAGTAACATGGCTTACTTGTTTTTAGAACTAAGGCTCAGAAAAGTGCCCGGAAGGTACTATATGTTGAATGTAAGATGACTGACTAATGACTTTATTGAAAGCTGAATACACAGATATTTTGGGACTGAGAAGTTGGGGGTGAAACCACAAATGGCAGCCTGTGTCACAGAGGACCTAGAAGTAGGATGAAACTGAAGGAGGATGTGGAACCGAAGAAGAGACGTGGGTGGGATTGCTGAGGCCACGAGAGAGGAAGAGCATGAAGGCAGCCTGGGGCCCCTGGAGTCCAAGAACCCATCCCTGGTCAGGGGCTTGTAGACTAGTGAACCCTGTGCAGGTCTGACTGATGGACTCTTCTCATCGTGTGGAAACGGATGCACTCTTCTGGACTCAGACCATCCTTAGAGTTGCCAAAATATTTAGCAGAGGATAAAAAGAGCAGCATGTGAACAACACAGAAGATTACCATTGGAAGCCTCATCAAAGCAGGACATATTTATAGCTCCTCAGTGGACAGGATAGTCTTAGTTGATATCTTACTACCTAATGTGAAATTTAGAACAGTGCCTGTCAGTTAGTATATCCTAAACAAATCCTCCTTTAATGCCAGAAGAAAATATTTCCAAGTGCAAACATAAAGATTATTTTGTCTAAATGTGTTTTCTTAACATTCTTGCTCCAATTGATATCAGCTCATCTTGTATGACATGCACATTACTTAAACTCTTTCTACATAGTTGATTATCAGCCTCTGCAACTCTGACATATTCTCAGATGCATGTATGAATACTTAAATTGTACACTTTTGAACTACCTCTGTGGACCTTAGTCATCTCATCTAAAAATGATAAGCTTGAACCTGATAACTTAAAAAAAACTTTTTAATGTTTTGTTTATTTTTGAGAGAGAGAGAGAGAGAGCAAGCAAGCATGAGCAGGGGAGGGGCAGAGAGAGAGGGAGACACAGAATCTGAAGCAGGCTCCAGTCTCTGAGCTGTCAGCACAGAGCCAGGTGCAGGGCTGGAACTCACAAGCTGTGAGATCATGACCTGAGCCGAAGCAGGACATTTCACCAACGGAGCCACCCAGATGCCCCTGAACCTGATAACTTTGAATGACAATGTTAACAGTAAGAATTTATGAGAGCAGAGCATCACCTTTGGTGTTATCATGTCCATTTCCCAGCCCGGCCATTCTCTTCATCCACAGCTTGTGAATGAACACCCCAAAGCATGTGTCCCACCTACTTGCTTAATTTTGGGACCAGATTTATGCTTTGGCATCGATTCTGTGTAATTGTTATTTATCATAAGAATCCCTTCCTAGAATGCTGATCAGCACTTGGTCTTCTCAGTAACCCTTCCCTGGGGACTGTAACCCTCTTTCTAAAACCCTGTTCTGGGTCTATGCCATTTTTGCAGAAAGACCCGGTGGCCAGTTTGCCTGCGATAGTTCTGATTTATGTCTTGTGATATAGTATAACAGTGCTCCATTTACTTTACTTTCTAAAAGTGTCTGTTTTGGATGGGGGGGAAAAAGGCATAAAATTACTCTAACCCTGCTTTTACAACCATGAACATATCTTTCCCATAATGAGAGCTTTGTACCATTATTTAATTTTGACCTCTGAATTCCTTTGGGAGCCAAATTCTTATATGACAGATTCCCCAAGAAACACCCTTAGCACTAGATCCTATTGATGGGATTCCATCCATCCCTTCCTCTGACCTGGTGAGTAGATGTAATGGTAGATGCCTCTGAAATCCAATCTTTTTAGATCTGCCTGACTATGAATCAATTTTCATGCCTCATCCCAAGTACAAAGTAAGGATAAAGCAGAATGTGACTGCATCAGGCAAAGGAATAGTCTCTTTCTTACTTCACTGCATTATAATCCTAATGAAGCTGTTGATATCAGGTTTATGAATCCAGGGTCTTGTCTGACCTGCCAGATAACTTCCAGGACAATAGACCTGGGCAATTAGCCACCACCTTACCTGGGGATAAGAGGGTCAAGAAGAGGAGCATGAAGAGAAGCACATGGAGTCTCATGGCTGAATGGCCAGTGAAGAAAAGAGGCATCAACATGCTTAGAGCCTGGAGTTGCTGTGCATGGCAGGTCCATGGCTTTTTATGATGTTTCCTAGGCCTGTGGTTTGTTCTTGGTTAGTAGACCCTAACAAAAAGGGAATAAGTCAGTCTCCCACAGGAAATCTCCAGGGCCAAAGTACACAAAGGTGGTGGTAACTCATGGATGAGAAAGCAGAAGGTCATAGTGTCCATTTCCCACAGACTGAGGACATCCTCATTGTCAACTCTGTTCTCCAACATGCCCCATGCATGTATACATGTACATTCATCCATCATTCCTTATGTATCTGTGGTGCATCAGACAGTATGGTAAAAACCAGGCCTGTGTCACATCCAGCACAATCAGATAATGGGAGATGGAAAGTTAGGTGGGTTTGCAGGCAATAGTCTAGGTAAAGGACACAACCCAGAAGAGATGGTGGTTATTTTAGTGTTAATTTCTGCCAAGGGGTCGGTGTGGGGAGGGGTAATGAGAATGTCAGGAAAGGCTCCCTAACAAAAATGATACAGAGCAGGCTTCAAAAGAGGTTGGTGTTTTCTCTTCATAGCAACACTGTTATGTTGAAAGCATAATTCAATCTCTTTTCAGATTTTGTGTCCTTTTGAATCAATTTTTAGTATTTAAGTATTTCTATTCTTATTAAAACCTGGAATTAAATCTAGAAAATATGCAAAAGTATAAAAACATGAAATTTCTTGGAATCCCACTACTGAAACTCAATCATAGCTAAAGATTTTAGGAAACTTTTCCCAGTATAGGTTTCCTTTGCTATTCTCGGTAGAATAATCACTTTGATAATTGTACTTTGCTCTAACCTAAATTGCACTCTGGAGACGAAAATCTACTCTGTTGGGTGTTAGGATTATCAGCTTCTCTGATGGCCGTCAGTGACCCCTGCCTGTGTTCAGGCCTCTGTGCAGTCTCCTTTCCATAGAGAAGGCTGCCCTTGTGAATAAGATACCACAGAACGAATTGGATGTTCCTTTCTAGTTTGGGTACATAAAAAACTATTGTTTTCATCTTGGGCACCCTCTCTAGCCCTTTTTCTGGCTTATTCAGTTGCTCTGAGTAAAGCCAATGCCATATTCTGAGCTGCCTTATGAAAAGACCCAGGTGGCAAGGGACTGATGACTCGAGCAATTAGCTAATGAAGGCCTGAGGCCTGTCAACAACGACAAGGGCAAGCTTGGATACAGATTCCTCCCATGCACCCACAGTCCAGCCTTAGGACAAACCACCAGTCTGGCTGAAAGCTGGACTGTGTGTGTGTGGGAGCCTCATCAGGGCCCTTGAGCCAGAGGCACTCACCTGGGCCCACCACATAAATTGTTTAGATAGTACATGCTTAATTTTTAGGCTTCTAAGTTTGGGCTTAATATATTGTGCAACATGGATAGCTAATTATGCCACAATGCATCTGTCCTCTGGCAAAAATGCTTTCATAGGGCATGAGTTCAGGTGTGAGGATGCCATACGTGTCACAGTTGTGTTTCAGGCCTTTTCCAGCTTCGTGTTAAAGAGGGGAATATATAAAAATATGTAAAATCACCATGCAAATTGTCTCAACCTGTATGCAATTAGGCATCTGAGTTTGTGTGTGTGTGTGTGTGTGTGTGTGAGAGAGAGAGAGACAGAGAGAGACAGAGACAGAGAGACAGAGAGAGACAGAGAGAGACAGAGAGAATGGGATTGGAGAAAGAGAGAGAGAGGCAGAGACAGAGAGAGAGAATAAATACCATGGGGGAAATAAATCATTGGTTTAAGAGTATTCCCTGTGATATTCCCTGTGATATACAAACATTTGATGTTTCTTTTTCAACTTTATGCTCATTGTTGAAAGAAGGAAGAACAATGAATACTCCATGATAAAACTGTAAGAGACATTTTAGATCCTGCTGAAAAAAAATCATTGCTATTGGTAATAACCATAATGAGGAAGTGATTACAATTACAATGGTCAGTTACAAATGCCATTTCATGTCACCGGGGGCTATGTAATCACAAGGAAAGAAAGCAAACAAATATCCATTTAGAACTTTTGCTTCTTTGTTTCTTCTCTTTGCTTCATCCAGAGCTTCAGACAGATGGTAGTTTATGGCCAACTGATTCTGAGCCAGAAAGATCTATGAGTGCCAAATCCACCACATCTTTGGATTTGAACCTAGGCGACTCTCACACATTTTCTGATTCCCTCCCAATATGCCCATATCACTTTTGTTCAACTCTCCCTCCCCCAATCCAACTATGGCTGCTGTTCCATCCCCCTCCACCTGCCACCAAACCTCACCGAGGCACTGGCTATTTAAAAATATCATCTTGTTTATTTTCTATTTTGCTAAATGTTCTTTTCACTCGTTCTGTACCTTTACTGTACAGTTTTATTCTTTATTTGCACCCCAGCACACATTGATTGCGAAATAGAAGGAAACATAATTCCTGTAAGATTTTGTTGTGTTCTGTTACATATATGGGCCTACCAGCGTGTCATATGTTAAATAATGAGGAAACTGACATTTTAAGTGCATGAAATACTAAAACCCTTGGTGGATATTTAAATAGATATCTAAGAGGATTTTAGTGATGGTCTTCTGCTGGTAGAGAAGTAAGAAACATGAAAATTGTGTTTCAGGGGATATACTAGAGAACAAGGTCACTGTCAGAATTACCATTCAATTTAGTTGAATAAAATTTTACATCTGACATTATTTCGCATCATAATCCTGTATACTAGGAATGTTAACTTTTCTGCCAGGTAAACCAGTGTAAGGAGAATTTTCATTATCATTTCCCGTCTGGGTATTAGGAATGTCTTTGAATTATTTTATGTTTTCTTACCTTAGTGTTCATTTCATTATTAAATTACAGTTACATGGCAAGATGATCAAACGTACTTCTCTGTGCTCTTTTCACTTAGAATGATTGAGGATCTTGGGTCAGTTCTCCTTTATGTTCCGTAGAAAAGAGAAATTGAGGGGCGCCTGGTTGGCTCAGTCAGTTGAGTGACCCACTCTTGATTTCAGTCCAGGTCATGATCTCACATTTCTTGAGTTCCAGCCCCACATCGGGCTCTGTGCTGAGTGTGGGCCTGCTTTGGACTCTCTCTCTCTCTCTCTCCCTCTCTCTGCTACAACTCCTCAGCTTGCTCTCTCTTTCTCTCTCTCTCTAATAAACTTTAAAAAAGAAAATAAAGAAAAGAGAAATTGAATTATATTTCACATTTAGAGTTGAACATACGTTTTCTAGATTTTACTTTACAAACTGTCATTTTAGATCCCTTATAGTCTTAATGTATTTTTCGCCGGCTTGGTCTATCAGTTGCGGGTGATGAAATACACTTTGCTTTGTCCCTTTATCCGTTAGGCACCTAGACCCGTCTGACCGACAGACTTACAGGACAGAGAAAGTAGCAGCGGCAGCAGAGAGGCACAGGTGGTAGCCGTGGGAGCAGGAGTTGTATGAGCCGGGATTCAGTTACCAGAATATACTCGTATTTTGAACAAATCGAAAACCAGATTGGTTGCACACGTAAGGAAGGGCTCAAGGGAGGGCTGAGGTTACGCACAGAGGGTGGCCGGTGCTACCCCTCAGGGGGACACCAGAGTGGAAGAGCCCGGGAGCCTGCAGAGGGGTCCCCCTGCCCTCGGGCCCCTGAGGAGGGACGCGCTGCCCAGCTCTCGCTGGCATCCTTGGGGCTCTGAGCAGAGATTTCTTAGGATCGGTCCTCAGACCTATGAAAAGGGGGCAGGAACTAGCGGTTGCTGGTGTCTCTGCATGGGCCTCATGAGGTAAGCTCTGGCAGCGTCCCAAGAAGGGGGACACTGCAGCTGACCCTCGCCGCTGTGGCGCTGGTGCCCGGAGCAAAAGCGGGTGAGGAAGCCCCTTTCCCTCTTCTGCAAACTCTCAGTCCCCCACCCCCACCCCCAGTGCCTCACGTGTGCTGTGACCCAGTTGGAAGCAGTTTGGCAAAAGAGTCTGGGAGGCTTAGTTTGCCTCCCATGAGGGAGTGGGGGACCCTGGGACGCAGTGGTGCCACCGCGGAGGCAGCGTTCTACATTTTGAATAGTCATAATTTCCTCTGATGCGCAGATGTCTTATGTGATTATGTTGTACGCTCACTTATAATTTCTTGGACGGATTTTAAGTCATCGAGGGAAACCAGGTTGCAGAGCATCATGCAAAAGATTAAGCATGGAACAGGGAAGGAATTAATCAGATGCGTTTTGGACAATCAGACGTGATTCTAGCTGGGCCAGTAATTTGTTAGGCTTAGGAAAAGATGGAGAAGCAAAAGCAAGAGAGAAACAGTCTGAAAGAATAAAATATGTTAATAATGATGCAGGAGTGTCCAAAAATTACTTTCATATGCTGCACACCGATGAATTAAAGGCGCAGCATTCAGAGAAATAGATGTGGGAGTGAGTGGGTGCCTCATACCTATTTATAGGTGATCTGGCCTCTCCTAGGGAGGCCAAGACGAGCTTTGAGACAAGACATTGATCCACTTCTGCGTCTTCTGGTTCTTCTCATTGTGTCAAAGCCTATCGAAGTTTTTCAACCTCAGCACTGTCAACATTTGGCGGCAGATAATTCTTAATTCTCTGTCTTCAAGGTCATTCCTGTCCACCTTATGGTGTTTAGTTAATCATCCCTGGCTACTGGCCATTAGACCCCAGTAGCACCTTTCTAATGGTCAGAATACAGTGTCTCCAGACATTACCAGTTACGTGCTAGGGACAGAACTTTCTCCTGCTGGGAACTCTGGTTTATGACACCTAAATCCTCATGCAAGGATTGTTTTTCTCTGGCTATTTGGACCAATTCTTAGGGCTGAGGTTTGACTCTAGGATTATCAGGCTGCAGTTGACTTTGAAGGAACCCGGGAAGAAATGAAAGTTCTCTGAGTGTATCCTCAGGAAGACCACACAGGATTCCTTCTCTGCTACCCAGTTACCAGTGCACAGCGCTTTGTACTCTGGACTCTGAGAGAGAATGAGGTGGGTTTTCTGCATGACTGGGCCTCCTCCAGGGAATTATCTGCCCCCGCAGTTGTGCCAGGCCTCAGAGCTCCAGGGAAGTTACGGGAAGAGAAGCTGGGGCTGCTCTGGACAACCATGTTCTGGGTGGACAAATAAAACAGATGTTTATAAATGAATCCTACCGTGGCACCCCGCTTAATGAAAAGAAGGCACAAGTGTTAGAGTTACATAAAGGGAGCAGCAAAGCCATAAGACGGGAAGAGAGATAATATTTGTTCTGTTGTATTTTAAGTCAGAATTATTGGGCTATACTTTATGTGTGGTAAAATTTTATTCATTAAAATGTAGTGTACATTTCTTCCTTTTTTTAAATTTCTTTTTATTTATTCATTTTAATATTTATTTGTGTTTTGAGAGAGAGACAGAGAGACACAGAGCACAACAAGAAGAGGGGCAGAGAGAGAGGGAGAGAGAATCCCAAGCAGGCTCCCTGCCATCTGCACAGAGCCCGATGTGGGGCTCGATCTCATAAACCATGAGATCATGACTTGAGCTGAAATCAAGAGTTGGACACCCATCCAAGTGAGCCACCAGAAACCCCAAACATTCTTTTTAAGTGTGCACTTAGCAATATAAACCACAAAACAAGCCATATCAGGACAAAACAAGTCTTGATAAACAAAATTGTCAAAATCAAACAAAGTATGTTCTGTGGCCCTAATAGAAGTAGAAACCAATATTCAGTATTGGGGACATTCCCATATGTTTGGAAATTAAACAATGCACTCTGAATAAAAATAGTAAGCATTGTTAACTGAATAAAAAAGAAAGCCCATCATGTCAGATTGTGTCAAATAAAGCTAAATTAGCATTTTGAAATACATTTATAGCATCCATATGTTCATACTGACAAAGAAGAACAAATCTGAAACAGGAAAGACAGGAGAATAATAAAGATAAGAGAAATTTATTAAACAGAAAATCAGAGAGTAAAGATGAATTCAAAAGTCAGTTCATTGGAAAGATGAATGAAATGTACAAACCCCTTATGTGCTGTTCATAGAGAGAGAAAGTCAAGGGAGAAATGAAGCACATATGACCAATATCAGTAATAAAAGAAAGGAACAGATCTTGGATAAGTAATCATTTTTTGTTATTAAATTCAACAGTTTTGATGAAAAAGGGTAAGTTCCTTTAAAGAAACACCCTACCAAAACCTAAGAAACAAGAAAATGCAAAACTATATGGACAGAAAGATAAGTGGTTTTCAGGGGCTAGGGGCCTGAGCTGTTGACTGCACAAGGAGAGGAAGAAAGTTTTGGAGGTAAGGGAGTCACTCAATGCATGATTGTGATGTTTGTTACACAACTACATGCATTTTTCAAAACTCATAGAAATATACAGTAAATTTCAGGGAGCCTGGCTGGCTCAGTCAGAAGAGCCTGTGACTCTTGATCTTGGGTTGTGAGTTTGAGCCCCATTTGAGTGCAGAGATGATCAAAAAAATAAATAGGGGTGTTATTTTTTTTTTAATATTTTTATTTTATTTCTAGGGGAGAGAGAGAGAGACAGCGTGAGCAAGGGAGGGTCAGAGAGAGAGGGAGTCACAGACTGAAACAGGCTCCAGGCTCCGAGCTGGCAGTCAGCACAGAGCCCGACGCGGGGCTCGAACCCACGAACCACGAGATCATGACCTAAGCGAAAGTCGGACGCTTAACCGACTAAGCCACCCAGGCGCCCCAATAGGGGTGTTATTTTAATAAATAAGGGTGGTTCAGACCCCATTAGACCTCAAGGATGAATGTTCTTTTGTTTTGTTAAAAAAAATACCTCTGTGGGGCGCCTGGGTGGCTCAGTTGGTTAAAAGTCCAACATCAGCTCATGTCATGATCTCACAACTCGTGAGTTCAAGCCCCATGTCAGGCTCTGTGCTGACAGCTCAGAGCATGGAGCCTGCTTCAGATTCTGTGTCTCCTCGCTCACTGCCCTTCCCATACTCACACTGTCTCTCTTTCTCTAAGGAATAAACATTAAGAAAAAAAGTTTAAAAAAATACTTCTGCATCATTTAAAAGAATACTTATTCTGGGGCACCTGGGTGGCTCAGTAGGTTAAGCATCCGACTTCGGCTCAGGTCATGATCTTGCAGTTGTGAGTTTGGAGTCCACATTGGGCTCTGTGCTGACAGCTCAGAGCCTGGAGCCTGTTTCAGGTTCTGTGTCTCCTCTCTCTCTGCCCCTCTGCAACCACCCCCTCTCTCCCTCTCTCAAAAATGAGTAAACATTTAAATAAATAAATAAATGGATAAATAAATAAAATAAATAAATATATAAAAGAATACTTATTCTTCCCTTTAAATAAGAAAATCATTTTGAAGTTAATTCATAATGAGCTCCGCGAGGCTGTTACACATTAGCTCTTCACAGCGGGATGGAGTAACTTGACCCCAAACCCAGGGGTTTGTTTCCAGACCATTGTTCACCCCGAGACCCTTGTGAGTGTGGAACAGTGGACATACTTCACGCACATGCACACACGCAGATTATTACTAGGGGCGAGCTGCGATGAAAGCCCTGGAGAGGCAGCCTCAGCCACTCCCAGCACCCTGTTGCTGCCGTGATTTTCCATCCAAAGCCTGCTTCTCCAATCAGGCCCACTAAGGCCAAGGGCCTGGAGCCTTCCAACCTTGTGTTGCTTTTAGCTTTTGTCATTCTTTCGGTCGTGTCTTATTCCTCACACACCTCTCACTCAGGAAACCTCTCCACCCTGTGCCAAGGCTCTGTTTTGGGGCGTGGTGACTCTCTCCTGGGCTCTACAGCACCAGAGTGACTGGCCTGTGGCTTCTTGGGAATCAGGGGCTATCGTATCTTCCTTGGTGTGCCTGCTTCCTGGCAAGGGCCTCCCCTACTGTGGGTGCCTGACAATATCTGATGAACCGGACTGGCCTCCCATCCGCTACCTCTGCGCACCTGCCTCTGTCTCCTCTGCTGCTCTCAGTCCTCCAGGCTGACTCCCCTGGAGTGAGTTGCAGCCACTTTAGAAGCTGTAACCCTCCCCACCAACCTGAAGTACTGTCTACCCATCAGCAGTAAGCAGTCCCTTAAAACCCAGACTTCGCTAGGAAGGTTGGGATTCACCAAGGCTAGGCATGCCTCCCATTATAGTTTCTGGCGGAAGTTTTGGGAAGCATCCTTCTGCAAACAGCGTAAAACGCAGCAGTCAACAGTTCCCTGACCTGTAAGAGGAAGGCCCAGCTCCTCGTTTCTGTGCCTCTTTTCCTACCCCTTCCCGATCCTCAATGCCCCGAATGCTCAGGAGCAGATGACAAGACATTCCACTTGATGGAGAGCAGTAAGTTGCCCGTCCCTCCTTGGATCCATGGGTCCCGAATTCTAGGGAATTTAATGATCCATTTTGGGTATGTGGCCACTTCCTTGGATGAAAGTGAGGAGTGCCCCACACAATTACATGTCTGTGAAGGGCGCCTCACACCTGTGAGCCATGTTTGCACACTGAATGCAGGAAGATACACTCCACTGGGGTGTCGTTGCTGATGCCTGTGTTTAAGTTTGACTTTATAAGACTAGATGTCGAGAAGGGGTGCAGGGAACTAGGGGTTGGGATGGAGCCTCAAGGGACAGAGTCAAGCCCAGGGGACCAGCAGCACGAAGGAACAAAGGATTGGACATTTCTTAGAGGCAGCCTTTGGAGGAGACCCCCTTGCTCATCCCTCTGCCGGGCCCCCTACAGCTCTGGGGTGGCTCTGACGCCAGAACTTTGGGGTAGGGACTCTTGCTGCAGGCAGGGAGAGGACTTTGCAAACCAACAATTACTAGGAGAATGCCCCATTTGGGGGGTTATCAGGATCTAGAAACTACGGGTAAACTTGCCTAATTAAACCCATTGTCAGTGGTGGAGCAAAGAGGGTTTCAGTCACTTGAAGCACCCCTGCCTTTCCTTCATCTGACTGGGAGCTACCAGTGGGGACTGATGAGGCAGGTGGCCGCCGGTCTCAGCCACGGGGTCCTCCACGTTTCCTACGAGCCCCCTACACAGGGCGCAGGTGATGGCGATTCTGCTCTGAGTAATGGATCCCTGTAAGGTCTCAGGCACTCGACTCTTACCAAGACTTCAGCGAAGTTTCTTTTGTCACCTGGTAGAACTTGGCTCATAGAGAAGAGAATGGTAAAGAGGCGGGCTGGAGAGAGGAGAAAGCTTGGCTTCATTTCCAAGGGGCAGGGAGGACTTCCTTCTGCGGCTCTCCGGCACTGGCAGAATGTCTTTGTCTGGGTGATAAGCACCCTTCTGTACCTCATTAGGGATATTCATGGACACAGGTGTTCTATGCATACACAGTGACCTTCAGGGGAAGACTGGGCTTCCTTGTTTTGCCGGACACCCAGTTCCGTAGGAGGATGTGGGTGCACCATTTTGATCAGAAAAGCTTGTTAAATGGGGACAGAAGCTCCCGACACATCGGCGGAAGATCAAAGTGGACGAACGGAGCTGTGTAGATCCAGTTACAAGGGGAAACCAGTCGGTTTGGTTAGTGACTAGACATTTTGTCAATGAATACTGCCCCGGCTTTACTAATAATTAACCACTGCACTCACTCCTGGCCTGAAGGCCCGAGCTGCCCTGTGCCTGGGACTGTGCTTACCGCACCGTGTGTTAGTCTACCGAACACACACATACCTCCCCCACTAAGGTGTGGGCTTCTTCCTTGCGGGGACCACCCTTTGCTCCTCGACGTGTGAGTCACATGGTCACTTACTTTGCGGAGCAGTGACATGCCGCTGAACGTGGAGACGCAAGGTCTGGATGTAGGTGCTGAATCTCCCGACCCGTGATGACTAGGGGCACGGACGCTGGCAGGACATTGGTCTTCCTTGGGTGCCCACAGCACCCAGACAGATCTGGATCTGCTGAATCCACATCGGGGTGTCTGAATCATTATCGTGCCTGACACTAACAGGGAAAGTTGCTTTATAATGTGGACACGTAGATGCACTCTCAGCATTTTCAGTGGGGTAGGGTGGGGTGGAGCCTGCAAGTCTGCTTTTGCGAGTTTCCCCGGGAATTACTCTCGAGTGTATTCTGGAATACTCATGGGAAGATGTCACCTTGAATCTTCTCTAAGATTCTTTCTAGCTCTACTCTCAGAGAATTCTACATTTCCTTGTCTTAGGATAAATCTCATGTTTGGTTTTTGTGCCTGACAACAGCACAGGACCCGAGTCCTTCGCCCTCTGCTCTGTATTCTTCTCCTGAAGAGGTCCGTGCACGAGTCTCAGGGCTCACGCCCGCCTGCTGACAGCCACCCTCGCCCTCCTCTGGCTCCCGTGTGCCACCGGGAACACAGGGCGTGGGGCACTCTTAGGCTCTGACTCCAAGCCACCCCCATACGCATGCCTCGTCATTCACTTAGAGGAGACTGTGCCCTGATTGCTACCTCCTTAGTTTAATATTACTGCAACTATCAAATTCATTAGTATTTCTGTCGTTTTGTCCATTATCATGATAGTTCTGATTCTTATTCACCATTAATTTTTATTAATTCTTACCATTCTTACCATGGGTCATTTTTGTGGGGCTGTGCAACACTGAACCCAGGTGCACTGTTGATGAAGGCGGCATGATTTACTGAAGGTGATTTCAGGCACGCACACACAAGCCGCTCCCCTGCTCTCACTCCACCGCCTGGGTGTCCTTGTACTTCCAGAGCCTCTAGGAAAATACAGCAATACCCCCGAGGACCCAGCAGCCGCGTTGGCTGTCCTGTCTCCTTGGCACATCCAAGTCACCACTGAACTCTCTAACTGCGGGCCCAGGACCCACTCCTGCAGGCGTGGGCGGGTCGTGAACAACGTCTGTGGCATTCCCGAGACTCCTCGGCAGAGAGGGTGTCCAGGGGAGCACTCTTGATCTGCTGAGCCCCTCATTTGCAAGTGCCTGCACGGGGCCAGTACCTCTTGTTCTGGCATCGATGCCCCAGGAAGATCATCACAAAATCTTCTAGGTCTGCTCAGGGTCCTGGAACGCCCTGTTGCCCTGGGCAGGACGGCCAGGGTGTCTATACAGGCATGTGCCTCCTTAGAATTTTGTGTCATCTCAGAGCCCAGAAACTGCCATTGCCACACCCGGGGACTGTCCTGGGCCTGCGTGAACCTCAGGAAACAGTCTTAGTACCTTCAGGTGTCCTAGAAACCCAGGTGCTGCCCTGGAAGGCACAGAGATGGTGACCCTCTGGCCTGAGCAAGGACAGCCTTCAGTAGGTCAGGGCATCCTTGGGCCACTTGTGTTGGCCTGTCGCCCCCTGCCGGTCCAGGAACAGCATTGAGGACACCTTCCCAAAGCACCCCTGCAGAGCTGCCCAGCCCTGTCTCCCCCAAAGAAGGCTCCCAGGGTCCTGTGAGGAAGAGCTGCTGGAAGGGCATCAGGGCAGTGAGGGCCGAGGCAATGCGGGGACCTAACGCAGGAATGGTTGGGGCTCCTACGCATGGAGGGCGGGTCTGGCTCCTGCCTTCCCTGCGTGGAGCCCAGCAAGTCATCCACAGAGGCCCAAATTCAGAAACCTGGTGGGTGTGCAGTGAAGGGCAGGCCCAGGACCAGAGTCCCTCTGTTTCCCCCAGGACACCCCTCTGGGCTTTGTGCAGGAGTTCTCAAGCTCACCCTTCTCCTCGGCTCTCTGCTTTCCTCTGGGGCTACTTTCTGCCTTTCTTGTTTACTTTGTGCAGACCTTAGGCTCTGGCATCAAACTGTCCCATGAGGCCAGAAATTGACCCCTTGCCGTTAATACTGGGGGTCTGTACTCTCAGCTTCCATTACCTTGAGTGTACTGTTCTTGTCATTAGTAGCAGTGGTGTTATTATAAGCATTAGGTTGATTATCATTTCGTTTTCATTGTTATTCTTTCATTATTATTCTTGTGAGTATTTTCTTAGTATTCATCTATTTTATCTTATTATGGATTATTATTTTTTAAGTTTATGTACTTATTTTGAGAGAGGAGAGGGGCGGAGAGAGAGGAAAGAGTGAGAATCCCAAGCAGGTTCTGCACTGTCAGTGCAGACAGGGGGCTCGAACTCATGAACCATGAGATCATGACCTGAGGTGAAGTCAGATGTTTAACCAACTGAGCCACCCAGGCGCCCCGTGGATGATAATTTGCGGTCCACTTACACAGCATGGAGGGCTTCCTGGAGGACTTGGAAAGCCCTGAGGTCAGCCAGGTGGGCAGGGGCACGCTCCTGTGCCTTCCCGCGTGGAAACAGGACTTCTGGGGCCCCTGAAGGCACTGGGAACGCTTCCAGGCGCCTGCGTGGTCTGCGGGCGCCCTCGCCACCCCTCACTTTTTGTCCGCGCTGCCTCCCTGGCTCAGAGCTGAGGGACCTGGGAAACACTAAGGCGTAAGCTCACGCAGACCTCAGAGGCTGCCCCCGGGCCCCCCACGTGGGGCGGTGGCCATTCCCCAGGGCTCCAAGCTGACACACACCATGTTGCAAGAGGCGGGCGGCTGCGCCGCGCTGTGCAGGCTGGCATGACGGGTCTCCGTGCCCCCACAGCCTCACTGAAGCATTTTGGTCTCTTCTCTCCCCCGCCCCCCACTGGCATTTCATGTCAGCAGGAGGGGTGTTGCTGGATCCTTAGGCTGCCTCAGAGTAGTGTTTTGTGACTCTGACTGGCCAAAGATATCCTTGTGGGGGTTTGAAGGCTGCCCAATGCCATTGCTAGGCCCCTAAGGGGACTTGTAAAATTGTCCAAAGTCTCAGAAGGGCATAGGGTGCCTTTCCAGGTGTGACCTGGTTACCTCAGGTCAGAGTCTGCCACTGGAGGGGACGGGGGTCTTTCAGGATCTTGTCCTGTGAAAGGGGTGGGGGTGGGGGGCCTTGCGGTCATCTCTAGCACCCGAGCACCCTTCCTGGATAGAGAAGCTACATGCAGTGCTGTAAGACATAGTCACAATTTTAACCGGTAATAACAACGGTCATGATAAAAACCAATGTGTATCAACAATAACGATGATAGGCATCGTGATACTAACACTCATACCAATTGACTATATTGACAATAATACTAAGCCTATGGACTTGGGACACAGGGGATGGATTTCCCTTAGTGAATAAGTATAGATACTGGGCCTCTGGGGTAGTTTGGAGTCCCAGGAAGCAGAGAGAAACAGCCAGAAAGATAAGAAAATCAGCTAGGAGGTAGGTGTGTGCAAACACGGGGAACCCAAAAGGAACCCCAAGCCCTGAGCCTCAATGCTAACCAGCACCCACAGCTCTGGGGACATGAGACAGCTGGCTGATGGGGCGGGGCTCCATCCCAAGAAGGCAGGGCTCCAGACCCACATACGGCACCCAGAAGCCCAGACTCTGGCAGACAATGAGCCCCGAGCATTGTGTCATCCCTGACCATCTGGCTGCCCTTCTGCTGTCTGCTCTTCTGTGGCCCTTCATGGCTGGGACATCTGGGTACTTGTCTCTCCTCCAAAGGCTGCTAGAAGGAGTCACCCTCCAATCTCTCCTACCTGCAGCGGCCAGACAGGCAAAACCAGTGGTTCCCAGCTTTCCTAGAAGATTCTGTGTTTGCTCCAACAGGCCCGTCACCTGCTCAGTGCCTTTTCGTACCGCCCCAGCCATCCCTAGACAGCTGAGGGGCTTAGAAAATTTTCAGACACTCAGGACTTCTGGGAAGCACCACGTGAGCATCCTTAGCCTGCAGTGGTGGATCCACTGACTCCTGAACAGTCTTAGAAACTCTTGTGGAGGCTCTGGTGAGCGGGTGGGCCCTTTGCTGCCATTCCAGCTACAAAGCTGTGGTTCTGGACCCTGAGCTGATTCCCCCTGTGATCTCAGTTGGGAAACAGAAACTGTTCACTATGCATCCCAGCTGGCATAAGGGACTTGTGGACCTGAGTTTACTTAGACAAATCGTAGGTGGCCCAATGGACTCCAGGAAGCCTTCCCTAGGGGCTGCAGGGCTGCATATAGAGTTTGCAGCATTTGGAGTATGTGTCTAATATTTTCCAGAGCCTAAGATAAGACCAGGGTGTCCTTTCCAAGTCTCCCCTGCTGGTATCCACAGGTGCTTGCATCCAGAAGGAACTTGGACTATTTCAGGGACTTGGACTGTTTCAGGGAGCCCATCCTTTGAACTAGCACCAAGCAGTACATCAGGAGCCCCGAGGCACTGGGCATATGTATGTCTCCAGGTTATTTTCTAATCATCTCCAGTAGACTGGACAGCCTTCACAAACTGAGAAACTTTAATTTGTTTTTATGTTTTAATTTTATTTTTGAGACACAGATCACTAGCAGAGGAGGGGCAGGGAGCGAGGGAAACACAGAATCCAAAGCAGGCTCCAGGCTCTGAGCTGTCAGCACAGATCCTGATGTGGGGCTCCCAACTAACGAACCGTGATATCACGACCTGAGCCAAAGTCGGACGCTTAACCAACCAAGCCACCCAGGTGCCCCATGAACTGAGAAACTTTACACAACATTATATAACAACAATCACACAAAAGATCCATGATAAGAACCATAATAATAAATGGCAAGTAACAGTAACAATCACAGTGATGATCATAATGACACAAATATTAATTTTAATGAAGACATTATTAAAGAGATGGAGATTGAGAGGATATGTCTCTGAGCATCTGACGGTGTACCGATACGGAGCCCCGTGGTACAGAGCCCCGTGGCGTGGACCAGAGGCAGAGTCGTAGGACCGCGCTGTGAAATGTGGTCTCTGAGGGCAAAGAAGAGCAGTGGCAGGGACAAGGAAACAAGCCACATGAGGCCACGTGTCAACGTGGGGCCTCACGCACCAGCTCTGGGACGCATTACTACTTATCAATATAAGGCCATTCAGAGGCTTTCAGTCGTTCTGCCACATGGATGGCGGGACAGCAGTCCCAATGAGGAAGCAGTGACCAGCCCCACCTGGCCCCCTCCAGGTCTCAGAAGCTCTGCTTCCATGGGGCACCAAGCCCCCAGCTGTCCGTCAGATCTCACCCCCTGGCTGGCCTGCTGCCGTCTGGTTTTCCGAGCCCCATAAAGGTAGAGGTATCTCCATACCAGTATTCACCAAAGCCCGTTGGAGGGCATCGTCCAGTAAGGGGCAAAACAGGCCTGTGGTGCGGGGGTGTCTGTAGAGTACTTAGAAAATTCCAAGGTTGCTCGAGCTGGCAGATAGCCCTCTCCGAGACGTGCAATAGAACTCCAACCTTACACACCCGAGGGTTCTGAGAAAATTTCCAGAGGCTCAACAGTTCGAGGACACCCTTTGTGCAAATCAAATGCATACAGTGGTGGCTCCTTGAACTCAGAAGGGAACTTGGAAAAATCTGGGGAGTCTTTGGGAAGGCGAAGTACTCTACTGCCATTCCAGAGAGAAAGGAACAGTTCCATTGCCTGAAAGAGACTCCTGCATCAAAGTTCTTAAGTTGGAGGAGCATGCGGAAGAAACTGAAACCAAACGAATATGCCTTAGACCCGTGGAAATTCCTCCAGAACAATCCCGGCCAAAGCCTGAATCCAACCTCAGGAAAGTAGAATTCCCCTTGCCTTCCAATGTTGTCGCGATTCACTAGTCAAAATACAGCTCGGGAAATCCTGAACGGGAAACCACCTGCTCAACCAGGCAGGCGTGCACAGGTGGTGGTGCACACCGGCAAAGCTCCATGGCAGGAAGAGTTCCAGGAGTGACCGGAGGAATCACAGGTCTCTGCATGTATCCCAGTAACCTCTGTCCAAGTGTTGACACATGACCATGCACATGTGCACGCGCGCACACACGTACACACACACGTACACACATGTACACACACACACAGTTACTCGTGGATGAGGGAGTGAAGACAGAAGCTTCGTCACTGTGTCTACAGGTAGTGGAAACAATATCCGAGGATGAGCTCATACATAGGACATAATTTGTGATGTGGCTTGCAGTTGTCTAGGCAGGCGGGGGCACTGTCTTTCTGCCTGTGTCCATGGGACATCGCATGCAGTGTGCATGTGTGTGTGCTGGGTACTGGGCTGTGGGTCTGCACAGCAGCATTTCTGGAGAAGAGTGGGTCTTATTTCTGGGTCTGAAGATTAGCCATTTTGGTGTGTGGAAAGCCAGCTGATGATGAGCAGGGGGCGTTGCTGTTTTTGCGATAAGCGACCCTTGTTCAGTGACCTGGAAGAACTGCATTTGGGAATGTAGTTGCATGATGCGTGGGTCGGGTTTTTCTTTTCACAAAATTTCTACCAGTATTTAGTGTTGTCTTAAGTAAGTTTAGTTTTTGGCAGGTTTTCAAAGTAAGTTCAGTGGTGTGTTCTCAAGGGGCAGTGGGCTGGGCCATCTATGTAGCTTTGGGCATGTTTATTACACGTTTTGTGGTTCATCTGGGGGGTATATGGGGTAAGTGTGTGTATCTGGGATTGCAGATGTGTGTGCATGTCGCCTGGCCTTGGTCAGATATGGGATTCCCCATTTGAACACAAGTTGGTTTTATATGCATTCGGAAATGAGGGGAGTATGTGTTTGTGTTCTAAATAAAGATGATATTTGAATTCATAGACTTTTGGGGTTAGAGAGAGTGCAGATAAATGGTTTATTTGAAAATTAGGATCAAGAGACCCTCTGCCTTAACAATGGAGGCTTTTATGGAGATGTAAATGAGTCAGGAATAATTTTTCCCACGTTCTAGGCTACGTGGTATTAATATCTTATAAAGTTGTCCCAATTGCCACTTCTCACGAAAAAGTTATCTGCCACCTTTCATTAAATGAATGGCAAAGATGATTACTGAGGGCTGCCCCTGCCCCCACATACACACTCTCACCATCATGAGGGGCCTCCTGAGGGACCAGGAACACATTGTACTGGCTGCGATGACCCAGGGAGGGCCCCTCCAGGGCCACTAGACTTTTCCACATATATTAATGGATGTAGAAACTGCTCTTGTCCTCCTGAAAAGGCTGGAGATGGTGAACTTGTGGCCAGGAGCTTCCTCAGAGTTGTCTGCATCAGCTTAGAGCCCAGAATCTGAAATTTCTGACAACTGAGGTCCAGTAACAGTGTTTTCAGCCCAACTTGAGACTCTGAAAATATTCTGGGTCCCTGTTGGAGAGCTGGAAAGCTGTGTGCTGCCCTTGAAGGCAACTTGGTGATCCACCCTCCCAGGGAAACTGCAAAATATTCTTGAGTTCTTCAGGAAACCCATGGACCTCTCACAACCTGCCTCTGTCACCCCCCTGCGACACACTGAGATGCAGGAACACAGACCTGGGCTTTCCAGGCTGCAGAGGATCAGGAGATGAGCAGCCAGGCATTAAGGGTAGCAGTAATGCTTGGAATTGGAGCCCGCACAAAAATGCCTGAGCGTGATGATGTGGGCATCCCGGTCCTTAATTTCTGTTCACAGTAACAAGAACACTGGCCCAGCAACACCTATGGCTACAATTTTGTTGGAAGGGACGTGCTGAAACTATAAAAATGTCAACCAACAAGGGCTAGAAAAGAAAACCCCAGTGCAGCTACATGAATAAATAGTAAACCTCAGTGAACCTGAATGAACCAGAGCTACATGGGTCAACAGGGACATTTTTCAGGAGCAATTGTTTGAGTCAGAAGGTAAGGTGCAGAATGAAATGGAAGTGTATTAACAGGGGAGCCTGGGTGGCTCAGTTGGTTAAGTGTCTGACTTTGGCTCAGGTCACTATCTCACAGTTCACAAGTTTGAGCCCCACATCGGGATTTGTGCGGTTTCCCGCTTTGGATCCTCTGTCCCCCTCTTTCTCTGCACCTCCTCTGCTTGTGCATGCTCTCTCTCTCGCTCTCTCTCTCTCAAAAATAAATAAACATTAAAAAAAGAAAGTATACACAAATGTATAAATATTTTTACTTACATAAAATATATGTTGTTAAAAGTTTACACATGTATATATTAACATTTTTCAGTACTTGTAAATGAGCAATTACTGAATATTATTTCCAGAGAATGAGATCAAGTGTGATTGGATCCCATAATTAGATCATATGGGAGTTAAGCAGATGTCTCAAAATGGTAGAATCCTGTATACAAGAATATCTTACAAATTATGGTAAATATTCCCATGTTGTCCATCAAGACACATTAGTCATCAAACTGCCTTCAAAACACCATTAACTGTGTATGTTCCCTAGAACAGTGTATTAAAAAGCTTACTTATAATTAATTTACAAAGGACAATATTAAGAACTTTGTTTTCCAATATGATAGAGAAATTGTATCAAGTTAATATTATAATATCTGTTTTCCCAACCAACACTGAGGCTGTTTGTTTTTCATACTAAAATGATCATTCATATTTCTTTTACTGTTAAATTTAATGTTTTATGTTCCATGTCTTTTTGTTTGGTTTACTTCCATTTTCAATTTGATTGAGAGGAGATCCTAGTATATATTATATATATATATATATATATAATATATATATATATAATATACATGGAAGCTTCCCCTACAGCAGGTGGATGTGCCTACACACAGCAGAGAAGAAATCTATCCTAGAAGCCATTCTCACAAGTCAGCTGCTTGTCAGGAAACCTGCCATGAGGTCCCCTGCCCTGTGGTGTCTCCTATGAAATGACCTGAACTGACCTTCTCCTCACCTCATGGACAAAATAAAGCACAGACAATGACTGTCACTGAACCCCCCAGCCATGTTCCAAATTCTTTGGCCAGAACCCTACCCTCATTGTCAAGACAGCACACAGCAGGTCTGATGTTGGCTCTTGGGTTGTTCCCCAGGCCGCCATTCCTCAGTCCCCAGGAACAAGCCAGGTTTCCTGAAATGAACTTACATCCCAGGTCACATCCTGCTGCACAGAAATGGGGCCAGGACTCCAGACTCAGCGTCAGAGCCCCAGGAGAGAGATCTGCCCAGATCCCCATCCATCCAGACTTGGCTGAATCCCTCAAATAAATGGAATCTCAGCCCCTTCCAGACCTTCAGGGGAGTATGATCTGGGGGGCTTTACAGACTCTCCAGAATCCCTTCAATAGAAATGGATTTAGTCCCAAAGACCACGAAGCCAACCCCTGGCCTCCAGCCTCCCCCTGGGAGCCCTCACCTAAGTACTATCCAGGCCTGCGCCTTGCCCCATCCTCCACTGCCCAGCCATGTTCCAGGCCAGTCCCTCCACATGGGCTTCCAGAGATTAGATAATGAACAGTGGAGCCCCAAGTTCACACAGCTCCCTCATTCCAGCCTCCTGAGAAGCCAGCCCCTCATGGTCAGGGTCTTCATGTCTTAAAGAGTTCTGAGGAACGCTGTCCCTATATCCTGGTGTGGACATATACAGTACCATCTGGTCTCCCCCTCCTCTGAGGAGAGTGACCAAGGGCAACTGAGGGGACAGCGTCTAACCTCAGGTGCTATGGAGGGGCCTGTTGGACTGAGGAGGGAAGGATGCAGCAAGCACCTAATTACTTCCTAGAGAGTCCTATCCTTCCTCCTCTTCATAGAAAGACACTAATCCGCAAATAATGGTTCTGCCCTCCATTGGTTTGTTGGCTCACAACCTCAGGACTTCCTGGGTAAAATTCGAAGGTGACCCCCATATATGGAGGTGAGGGAAAGACCAAAGAAAATAGCAGACCACTCCAGATTGGTAGGTTACAGCTTTAATTAGCAAAGGGAACTTACATGTGAGGCCTGACTTGGGCAGCTGCAAAATGAGTCAATCTGAATATCAGTCACCAGAGTATTTGTATAGAGAGGCCTTAAAGAGGTTCAGTCACATCTACCATCAGATGGTCTCAACATGTTACTCCCTCAAAGCTGCATCCTTGAAGTGGCTTCTAGTATGGGAACAGTGGGAAGTACATTCCAAGGACAGGGAAAGGTGTGGGGAGCTTTCGACAGCCAAGGTCCAGTCTGTGAGTCAAACAGTAGTCACGTCCTTGCAGTGACTTTGTCTAACACCCTCATGACCTCACATGACCGTAATTTCCTCTAAGAGACTCCATCTCTAAACAATGGAGGGAAGGGCTTCAACATAATGCGTTTGGGAAAGGTGGACACAGTTCAGTCCATAGCACCATGTCACTAGTTGAATGTTCCAGAGCCAAGTTAGTAGAAAAACCACGCTGATGCTGAAGATAGCAGAACTGGGGGTAAGGGGCTCTCCTAGGGAGACCTTGGGCACATGTGCAGGTTTTAGATGGAAACTCTACTCATACATGTGCCAAAGGGGCAGAGTTTGGTTCTGTGAGGAGCACAGGCTAGTCTGTGACCTGTGCCCATGCATGGCCAATGTCACTGGGCATCACTGGGTGTCCGCAAATCAGGTGAAGACTCGGCCATCAGAGCTTACCCCTCAGCGACCCCTATACCAAACGACGCTGACTCTAGCTCTCACTGCCCACCCTGACCAGAGGACATATGCAGGCATCTAATGAGGAAATACAATGTGACAGTGTTTGGGGGAGCAGAGCCTCACATCCATCAGGGAACAGACGCGAACACCCTTAAAGGTACCCATAAAACTTGACTACGTTCTTTGGAATCCTGATACTCCTATGACAATTCCAGAGCCAACCTGCATTCTCTCCTCAATCGGCTAAAGTCATTCTTCCTCCGTAAATACTGTAATTAAATGATCCCTGACTGAGCAGGAACCCATACTCTTTCAGGAAGAGATCTCCTTCGAAGAGTGACTGTGAACTTCCCTCAGGAGTACGTGGGCATTCTGATCCCTTCTCTGAGGACTCTGCACAGAGTCCTGAACATGGCCCTGAAGATAAGAACAACCTGGTGTCTGTGGGTGAGTCTGTGCTGCCCTGTGCATGAGGGCCTGTCCCGGAAATGACTTGAGATCCCCTAGGACACGGAGCTCTGGGGCCTCTAAAGTGTGTAACTGAGTCTAGATGTCAGGGTCGTCCACCAAAGGATTTTCATCACAAACTCACTGTTTGTCTTCGTCATCCTCTACTTTCTACCCCTGGGTTGTTCTCTTCACTTTCAACATGGCATGGTTAGAGCATTCATATACACGTCCATACATGAACATATCTTCATCATGAAAGCAGTGAGACAAATGGTATTGAGAATTCCAAAGGTCTCAGCAGAATCTCAGGACAAAGGGATAACAGATGTCTCAACACTGGGGGCACCATATTCAGACTTCACACTTTACACCCCTCGTGTGCTCATGCCCCCATGCAGGGGAATCAATCTCCGGGCTTAAGCTCCTTCATTCCACCACCCTAAACCCAACAAAACAACTGCTTCATTCCACAGGAGCTCCCTAGTTTGACTCATAGCGCATCTCTGCTCTTGGTTGGAGGCTCCCAGATGTTAGAACATTCAAGGTACTTGACGGGCAAAGGTACTAGAAGCAGAGACACCCCCAAGAGGGAAGGCATCATCGTCCCTGGGATGATGTGGGCACAGGCTCCCCTACACATGCATTCCTTTCTAGAGGGGCCACCTACCCATCAGGCCATCGGAGAAACCCTCATCAAAGTTCCAACCTACAGTCATTGTGATTACATGGGGTTGTGTCTCTAAGGGATGCTTGGAAAATGTGTTTTCACTGTAATAATATAGTGAAAACAGAAATAGAAGAAATTATACTTCATGTGGTCTCATTTCTTTTCTTTTCACTCCTCAGCTTTCATTGGATCTAATTCTGAGTCAGGGAAAGAGATTCAGAGGTGTGGGAAGACCTTGGTTTACTAAGACCCCATCTTACTGGCTCACCTTTTCATAAGGAGCTTCCCAAGAATACGCATCAATGTGTGCACCCAAGAAAAATCACTTCAGTCGATTTCCAGCCTCCGGAAGCACTCTATGTATAAAGCAGAACACAGAAGAATTGATGGAGCAGGTGGCTTGGAGGCTGGATGGTTGATTCTGGTGGACCTGCATCACTTGACTTCTATGTAAAGAGAGAGGGGGATAAAAGAAGACTAAATGGGGGAGGGGTTCGTGTATCTGGATTCCTTGATCTCTCCTTAATGTGTCCAGCTCCTCACAGATGTGAGAGGAGTGAGGTGAACTCAGGTTAAGTGACCTCTTCCCTGGAGACCAAGAGAGATGTGGGCAGGGCTCCCCAGCTCCCTCTATAAAAACCACAGTCTGTTCACAGTTGCCCTGCCTAGGAGAATGTTATCTTCCAGAACTTAAACCCATTTGAGTCCAAATATTTAATATTTTTTTAAAAAGTAAAAGTTGGAGAAATAAGCGTTATGAGAAAACCAGAAGGGCTCTTCTCTGTAAATAATCTTTGAGAAATCCTGCAGCCTGAATAGTTCAGATTTAGTCTTGCCAAATTTCCTCTAGCATGAATTTCAGAATTTAAAAAGGAAACAGAATAACACCCTCAAGTTCCATCCATGTTGCTACACATGGCCAGATTTCATTGTTTCTCATTGCCATGTAGTATTCCATGGTATAGACAAAATAAGTCAGGCAGAGAAGGACAGATACCATACGTTTGCACGTATAGGAGGATCAGGAGAAGCTTAACGGAGAACCATGTGGGAAAAGAAGGGGGGAAAATAGTGGGGGAGAGGGAGGGAGGCAAACCGTGAGAGACTCTTGAATGCTGAGAACAAACTGAGGGCTGATGGAGGTGGGGGAGAGGGGAAGGGGGGTGATGGGCGTGGAGGAGGGCACTTGTGGGGATGAGCACCGGGTGTTATATGGAAACCAACTTGACAATAAACTATTAATAAAATAAAATAAATAAAAAGGAAACAAGAAGATTTTCACTCACACATTTTCCATGAGAATTTTGTAAGGGTATAAATGAGGCAACTAAAATTTGAAAATCCAGTTTTAACTATGCTTTTTAGTGTTCTTGTCAGAAAAGAGACATTTCAGTGAGACCTATATGGAAATAATGAAAAATAAATACTTGCCCGTCCTCAACACAAAATATTTGGAGACAGAAAAAAAATACAGATATTTTTAACTGAGGACTGATGGATGTGGAAGGGGGAGATGGGCATGGAGGAGGGCACTTGTGGGGATGAGCACTGGGTGTTATATGGAAACCAACTTGACAATAAACTATTTGTAAAAAAAAAAATTTTTTTTTAAATTAAAAATGCTTTCGAGTAGTACCTACAAAATAAAGAAAAATGTGAAATTACAATAGTGAGAAAATAGTAACTCCAGCAACTTGCAAGATGTCATGCCTACCTCTCTCAAAGGTGAGGGCACTTGTGGGGATGAGCACTGGGTGTTATTTGGAAACCAACTTGACAATAAACTATTTAAATAAATTAATTAATTAAAAAAAGGTGTGTGACTTTACACACCTTCTCAAGCCCCGCGCAGCAGCACGAGGGCCTCAGCCAGCATCCTCACGCCCGGTCCTGAGCCCGTGTGTCCCTGTGCCTGCTGCCCACACGGAGGAGAAACCGAAGCTACCCTCCGCGGGGGTCTGGGTATATTTTCGCGGTTCTCACAAGTGAGTTCAGCGTTCCCACTGTCACCGGAAAGGAAACCACAACATAGGAGGCGGAGCCACAGACGTCCCTGGCCCGCCCTCCCCGCCGCCCCGGAGTCCCCGCCGGGCCGCAGACTCAGGTGCGTTCCCACGTTGTTGCGAAGGAAACAGCTCCGCATCCGGTATTACCGGCGCCCCAACGCTAAGCTTTGACCTGAGCGTATGTGATTCGTTTAACTTGGCGTAAGGTGCGGCAGCCCGGCCCCAAACGCCACTCAACACATCCACCTGGGTGCAAACGCTGGCCCCAGTTCTACGGGCGGAAGAACGTGCGGAGGGGAAACGCCCCGGGGGCGGGGCGTACATGCGAACAAGCCACGCCCAAGCCCCCTCCTTCCGGGCCCCGCCCCATCCGAGCTCGCCGTTTCCGGCCGACCCGGAAGCAGATTTCCCGGATGGAAGGGCTCCTGTTACGGAGCGGGTCTCGGCGTTTCTCGGTGCGGCTGGCACATTGATGCCCACGGCGTGCCGTCCTCCGCACCCGGAGTCCGGGGGCCCGCGAACTTCACAGTCCCCTCATCCGCCAGCCCCGCCCGCGGGGAGCCCGGCCGGGTCCGGAGACGCTGTGCTGCCGCACTGGATCCGCGTCTGTTTCCGGTAACCTGGCTCCCAGGCCGTCTCCACCCCAGCTGCCTCCGTTCTCTTCAGCGGCTCCCCCAACTCTCTCGGCGCCCTGTCCCGCGCGTGCCAGTCCCCACTTGCGAGGTGCATTCTTGCCCTTCGCGGCACCACCAGGACGCCCTGCTCTCCTGACGCCGGTTGTGCAGACCCCAGCCCCCTCCGGGTGCCTCTCCCCCTTCCGCGCCTTCCCCGGCCGGCCCCGCTGCTCCCTGCAGTCCGCGCAGTCAGTTCCTCAGGGAGGCCCCGAGGCCCCGGCTGGGGCTTTCCCGCGCCGCTGTCCTGTGACACCCCTTGTTCTGTCCACCCCATCCTGCTGGCTGTGCCTGTCGGGTAGTGTTTACATTCCCGATGAGCCCCCAGAAAGGGTGCTTCCCCGGGCAGGAGCATCTTCATTCTCCTCTCGTGAATGTGGGGGTGGGACGGGGGGATGAGGGGAAAGAGAGAGACCAGGGAGGTGCAGCCAAGGAGAGTGAGGAGAAGAAGCGGCTGTGAGGGGCGCCTGGCGGCTCAGTCGGTTACGCGTCAGACTTCGGCCCAGGTCATGACCTCGCGGTTAGTGGGTTCGAGCCCCACATCGGGCTCTGTGCTGACAGCTCAGAGCCTGGAGCCTGTTTCGGATTCTGTGCCCTCCTCTGTCTCTGCCCCTTCCCAGTTCTCTCTCCCCCACCCCAAAAAAATAAACACTTAAAATTCTTAAAAAGAAAAGGAAAAAGCAGCTGTGAAATTGCGGATAGGGAAGTGGGTTCCATGGGCTTTTAAGACCAAGTAACAGTAAGAGCATGACATGAGCTAGAAACAGTGGAGTAAATGAAAGTGACCCCTAAAAAAGATCAGAGACGTGGAAGAGAACAGAAGGGGGCGGAGTTGAGCAACAGTTGCCATGGGGGCAAAAGAAGGGTAGATCCCAAATTCATTAGAATTTTGTTTTTAATTTCCAACGTTTATCCCCTTTTAAATGTATTGTGTCAGATTCAAATGATGAGGTCTTAATGGCTTTATAGTTATTATATGTTGAAAGTAATCTGGTGCTTAGTAAATAATTGTACACTTTTTCAATGTGCTCTTGATAAGGATATTGGTAATTTTTTAATATTAACAGTCAAAACCTAGTTTTAACCAATTAGTCTATTATTCCCTATCTTCTTTCTCTTCTTATATGGTCTTTTAACCTAGTGAGCTGTGAACTAGTTCCCAGTCAAGTATGTATATATTTCCTGTGTCCTTTCTCTGGAAATGACCAAGGATGAGTTGGATTATTGTGTAACTTTGTTGAAAAATAGCCCATCTGTTCATAATTGGATAAATTACTCAGCTGTTTCTATTGCCGACCTTCTTCCATGTTTTATAGTGCTACTAATTAGGTCTTAATTACACATTTTTTGGTAGTTTATTGTGATGTTCTGCAAAAGAGGAGTTAAACATTTGAGGTTGTGATTGAAACCATGAAAGAGAAGTGGCTCTTGCTCAGGAGCCCGATATGCGATCTGTCAATTTTAGGAGTAGGAGTGAGAAGTGCAAGCCTTGCCAGCATCCCACCCAGACCCTGTGATTCCCGTGAGGACAGTTCGGCTCTACTGGCCTCTCCTCCTGACCTCTTCGCCTGCCCCAGTGTACGTGCAGGGAGTCACAAGGCAGCTTGACAAGAAGGGGATCAGACTTTTTTGGGTTTTTTTTTTTCAGATTAATTTATTGCGAGACAGAGTCCATAAGCCCGTGTGAACGGGGGAGAGGCAGAGAGGGAAATAAAGAGACTCCCATGCTGTCCGTGCACAGCCCACACAGGGCTCGATCCTATGAACCTCAAGATCATGACCTGAGCTGAAATGAAGAGTTGGACGCCCAAAGGACTGAGCCACCCAGGCGCCCCTGGTCCCAGCCTTTTTTAGCCAAATATGGAACAAAAGTATCTCTCCGGGAAGGAGGAAGTGCTTTGGCTCTGTGAAGGGAGCCTATAGAAGGACTTAGAGTGCTGTTTGGGGAGATGGGGGTCCAGGAAGGGCAGAGTTTGAGAAATTCAGGAGCAGAGAAAATGAAAGGTATCAGCAGAGACGGGTTTGTGTCTTCAAGGGACGATCAGTCCAGTGCATAGACGCACTGCTGCCGCAGAATGTGTGGGCTTCACTGGGATAGGAGAGTGTTCTCAAGAAATGAGCAGAAAATCCCATCTGAGAGAGCATTATTTTTGAGAGAGCATGAGGGAGGGAAGGGCAGAGAGATAGGGGGACACAGAAAACAAAGCGGCGTCCAGGCTCTGAGCCGTCAGCACAGCCCAGCATGGGACCCAGACCCCGTGACCTCGAGATCATGACCTGAGCCAAAGTTGGGTGCTTAAGCTGCTGAGCCCCCCAGGTGCCCCAGATTTTAGGTGCCCTGTAACGACATAGATCTAGTTGCTGCTGTGTTGGATAATGTAGATAACAGTGCATTTCCTTCATCACAGCAGGTTCCACTGAACACATTGATCTACATTTTCTGTTTTTACTGCACTTTTTTTTCACTTAGAAGTAATTTCTTTCCTGCTTCTCCCTACTCCCTTCTGTGGGTTTCCTCAAGTAATCTTTTCATTTTATTTCTTTTCCTGAGGTAGGTGCTTGTATCATTTATTTTAATCTTTAATTAAATATTTAAGATAACATTTTCTGTGAATAATTCCATTGGTACTTTTATGTAATATATTCAACTATTACTATGTTTCATAATGTACCTTTCAAAAATTTTATGCTAATTTTATTTAAAAGAGAGACTTTCCACTTAGTTTTCAGTTGGCATTTCATGTCTTCTGTGGTTATCAAGTCTTCTGGTCTTGCTTATCGTGTATAGGGATGTTGCAAATTCCTTGTTTTATAAATGTGACATTTTCCTCCATCCTTGTCACAAGCCCTTTGTATTCAGGGACCACTGTGCACTGTAAAGGGAGATCTTCTCTTTGAGAGTATGATGCTTTCATATATGAAATTCTGGAATAATTATAAGCGTTCTTCTATTTTCACCTTTTCTGAATAGCTTTGGATGTGCCAGATGTTAAAGGTTATGAAAGATTGAATTTTGATTTGTGATCAAATGAGATCAATAGGTTTTTCTATTTCTATAGGTTTTTACAGTATTAAATAATTTTCTATTTCTATAGGTTTTTACAGTATTAATTTGAAAGGTATAGTTCTTCTGGTTTTATACTTCTTTAATATTTAAAGCTATTTTCTTGTATTCTCTGCCTTTGCTTTCCAATCTATGTATTGCTAGAAGGTAGGAGGCAAGAAGGCAAGACTCTTTTGGGTAACCTGTAAACTGCTATCTCCCTAGCACCTGGAGTAGCTTGGCCCATCACTGATGTTGGGATTTGAGGGAGCTCACTTAATACCGTTTTTCCAGACTGCAGTTCTGAAATAAAAGGAAGACAGGTGGATGGGTATAGATACCAGTCATTTTTATTGACACGTCTGCTAGAGAACATGGTTTGGTATGGAGGACACAAGTGTTGCACCTGAGACCTCAGCAGCTACGTTCAGATAGCCTGGGAAGGGCTGGGAAGTCTGAATGGGGAGCAGTGCTCTAAGGAATGTTGGGGTGATGTTGAGGAAGCAGAGGGGTTCTTCCCAGGGGCTATTTTAAGAGATCTCGAGGGAGGGGCTGAGCTGTGTAATCACCCATCCTGAAGTCACCAAAGACTGTAACTATTCCTGGTTGGGTGTGAACTTGGTTAGTACAGTGTTGTGTGAATGAATGGATAACTTGGAACCATTAAATTAGTTTTATTGCTTCTGAAGTTTGCTTATATAGCTACATTGTATGTATGTATGTATGTTTGTTTGTTTGTTTGTTTTTGAGAGAGAAAGAGACAGAGTGCCAGCAGGGGAGGGGCAGAGAGGGAGACACTGAATCCAAAGCAGGTTCCAGGCTCTGAGCTGTCAGCACAGAGCTTGACCTGAGGCTCAAATCTGTGAACTGCAAGATCATGACCTGAGCTGAAGCGTTAGAAGCTTAACAGACTGAGCCACCCAGACGCCCCCCCCGCCCCCAAATCTTCCCTGAATCTATCTCCTGTGGTAGTTGAGGAAGAGTTTACTTGGTTATAGGATTAAAGGTTACATTTGGTTCCCCTGAAGATTTTGCAGGCATTCCCACGGGTCACAGTTTGTTCAGTGAATGTCCTCTTATACCTCATTTGAGTTTTTACTGTGATCATCAGATCATTCTTCCTCTGTGAATTACACACTTTATGGGGATGGGGGCACTTTTATTTTGTATTGCTCTATATATGTGTTTCCAAACACTGCATTTTAACACATTCACAGATTCCTTTTTTGTATGTTCTAATACTTCTTTTTGAAATAATTCATGAACTTATTTTTTGTCATATAATTTCCTTTGTTGTATTTACCAGACATGGATTTTCTAGGTTGCAGACTTGTCTTTCACAGCTTTCAATAGTTTTTACTTAATCCTTTTTCATTTTGCTCATTTTAAGCCTGTCTGTGACATTATTGAGTGACTTTTCAGCAGTGTCTGTTCCTTTCTCTTCTCTCCCAATGTGGTCTCTTTTAAGTGATTTTTATTTTATTTTTGGAAGTTTTGCAGTTTTGCCAAGTCATTTTTCCTTCTTCCCTTGTCTTATAATGTCTTCCATCCTTCTAATTCTACTTTCAAGTCCTGTTCTTAAGGTTTTTAATAATTTGTTGTCTATCCATTACTCAAATTATTGGATAACTTTTAAAGATGTTTTGCTCCAAGGCAAAGGGTTTGAATATTAATATTCAGTTGCTTTTTCACACCTACCTCTTCCTTTTTAATAGCTACTGTGTTGGTTTCTTTTTTCATGTCTTTTTCATGGAGTTGAATTCTTAAACCCAATGAATTCATGGCAGTAGTTTGCACAAAAATTAATGTCAGGGTTGTGCTGTAGGAGGACTTCTTCCTGCCTCAAAATAATGACTGTTTAACATAGGACATTTGGGAAGGTTGTGGGACCCAGTTGGGATTTTTCATAATATAAGAAGTAATCGGCTACTGAGCTGCTTTTTATTTATGACTCTCATTCACCCATGTCCCTCTTTGATGCCCGCCACCTGGAAACGTGACAAAGCTCAGTGATGCCTATGGAGAGTCTGCCTTCCCACTCATAGGACTTTCCTGCCCATATGTGTAGAGTTTCCCTGGCCATCCCTAGGTTTCCTTTGAATAAAAACTCTAAAGGTAAAACATAATTTTACGTTTCAGTCTAAATTTGCCTTGAAGGCAAAATCTAACATAACCCCATGGCCAGTGCGTTACTGGTTTCCCCAGATCTTCCTTCCCCGTCCTTGGACTCCCCCATCTGCTCTGGATAACTCAGTCGGTAATTCATATTTATAGAGAATCTTTTGGGCATTGTGAAGTGTCCTGGATATTGGCTCCTGTTCCCCAGTTGTCACATACGTGCATTAACACAGAATTTCTCTTTCAGATCTGAATCAAAGCTCTGTCCTCTCCACTGGCTGACTCCTAGGAAAATAAGAGGCTACAGTACCCAGAATCCAGCTGTCACCTCCCCAGAAATTTAAACAACTCTCCAGTTCCTCAGACCCTTCAACTCACCCAAGAAGGCAAAAGATTCAATTTCTTCATCACAGTACATGCATACAACGGGCAGAGAGCAAAGCTTGGTAATCACCTTGGCATTGCCTGTCTCTGTGATGCTGAAGACATTCTCATTTCTGTGCATTACAGAAGAGGTTCGGATTTCCAGGTATGGACCAGTGTGCAGGGGAGGGATATTCTCACCGTTCTGAAGGGCAAGTACCTAGAAGCTGAGGAAAGTCCCTCAGAAGGCTGTAGAGCCATGGGTCACAGTCCCAGTGCACTAACAGGGGACATATTGGTCTGAAAGCTTAGAGCACACCTGGAACAAGATATCCAACCACTTTCTGGCCTGTAGCCATGGAGGAGGGCAGCAGGGCCCGGGCTGAGACCGTGGCCTCTCGTCAGTGTTGGAGATGAATGTCCGTTCTCTTCCTCTACAGAGTCTGTAGGCTTTGGAAGATGCTAGTTGAGCGTTCTGCACTGTGGAGACATGTACCTGACACCGTACAGGGTATGTACAGACTCTACTTGGAAAATGCTTGACGTGAAGGGGAGTTCTTACACAAAACCCATCTTGGGCTCTTCAGAGGGTGTATATATCATGGCTCAGTGGAGCTTTGATACCGTTCAAGAGCCTTGAACATCAGTCATTCCACTCTCTCATTCAAGTTGAAGACCGTTGATTTTAGTCCTTTAATCATCAGAATGTTTGGCTGTTGCAGGGAGAGGTCCCTACTGTGAGGCATCTCCTCTGGAGAAACGTGTTATGAGGATTCCAGTCCTTTAGTGTGGGATGCCTCTGATCTAAGGCATAAATGGTTCTGAAATCATTCCACCTTTAATTAAGGAAGTTGAATAGAGATGCCCCCGCCTGATTAAACTCTGGTTGCATGTTGCACACTTGAGGATGCTTCGAGTCACCACACTTCCCCAATTCCTGACAAATCTAGAACTGCACAACTCTAAAATGTCCAAGTCCGAGTCATAGATCTTTGAGGAAACTGACTTCTCTTCATTATTCTTCCAACACAACCTTGGCTTGGATCCTTTTCCTGCCTTCAGTGACAGATAGGTAGTGCTTGTCCACGCTGAAGGCTCTGCATTTCCTGGGAGTTGTGGACATTTCCTTGAGGGGCCCGTGATGGCCCTCTCTGAAGTTGATGGGTTCCACCACCTAAAACTGGTGAACTTCTCAGCCGATGGATCCCTATGGCAGTAGTCTGTCCAGCATCTTCAGAAGCTCTAGAAACTCAGTATGAGGAGAGTGAATGGTCTCCCAACCCAAGTATTGTCTCAGCTAGAGAGGATGGATTCACTGCAGCCACTGGGGCCAAATATTCCTCCCACCACTGAAGGCTGGCCCTCTGCCTCACACATCTTCTCTGTTGGCCTCATGCCCAGACCCCAAACCTTCAAGCTCCTGGAAGTCCATACCCCATGGCAAAAGGGAGGATGCAAAGGCTCTTCTGCAGGAAGTTCTGCTCTCCTCTGGTCCCCTTTAGCTCCAGGCCAGCCTTATGCACTGAAGGGTGGGAGCGATGCCCCCGAAGGACTCCATCCCTTTTCTCGCTACCCTTACTTACACACCCTCCACCCTTTTTATCCTTTCTCTTTCTGCAAGTGGTGATCCATCTGGGGTTCCTGTTTTTCTGAGACATTTGAAACCATGAGGACATAACTCATAAACTGTGGTCAGGCAACAGGCTTTTGAGCCAGATAAATATGAGCAAATAGTTGAGTAAATTATATGCTGTATGGTTTTTGTCAGATCATGTGAGTCCTCTCCAAGTTGGCTTTCTAAGAGGGAAAGTGAAGATAATAATGGCAAACTTATAAGGTCTGAATAAATGACCAGAGTATAAGTAAATGCCTGTCACCTATTATGTGATCAGCATTGATGATGTATTTGGACAGAGAGCTTCTTAGATCTTCCATGACTTAATCATAGACTTTGGTACAGAGCAGGGCTAGAAGATGTCACTGAGTTTAAGAGAATAAGTAGCTTGGGAATAGACACACCTCTGCTGGAATCGGAGTCTGGTCCAGGGACCACAGCGCTGACCATGATTCTCTCTGGGAACGTGGGTTTGGGGGTTATAGACATTTTGAAGTTTTTGAAATGTCTGTTTTTTGTATTAAACACTTTTTAACAAAGGTGTGTCTTAGAAATGGTAAAACACGTTTTTCTTAAAGGAATGTTCTCAGTTTTAAGTAAAATATGCAAGATTCTGTATGGTAGAGGATGGAGGAAATTAGTATTCTCTCAAGATGATGCTCATGGAGGCAAGGAGCCACATTTCTGTGGTCTTGTTGGAAAGGAAACATACAAGTCAGTGGCCTCTGGAAGGTAGTAGTTAACTGACTCTGAAACAAAGCCTTGATTTATACGATTTGCTGGGCATTTTTGTGGTTTGTTTCTCTCTCTTCTCTTTTCACCCCCCATATATTCATATGTTTTTAACACAGACTTCCAGTACTGTGTTAAATAGTAGTGGTGAGAGTGGACATCCTTGTCTTGATCCTGGCCGTAGGGGAAAGGCTCTCAGTTTCAACACAGTGAGGATGATACTAGCTGTGGGTCATTCATAAATGGCCTTTAAGATGTTCAGGTATGTCCCATCTGTCCCTACTTTGTTGAGTGTTTTTATCAAGAATTGATACTATATTTTGGCCATTCTTTTTCTGCATCATTTGACAGGATCATATGGTTTTGTTTTGGTTTATTTTTTTTAAATCATTGTGGTGTATCACGTTGATTGATTTGCAAATATTGAACCAGCCCTGTAGCTCACGAATAAATCCCATTAGATATGGTGAATAAATCTGTTAATGTACTGTTGAATTCAGTTTGCTAGTACCTTGTTGAGGATTTTTGCATCCATGTTCATCAGGGATATTGGCCTGTAATTCTCCTTTTTAGTGGGGTCTTTGGTTTTATAATCAAGGTTAACACTGACTTTGTAGAATAAGTTTGGAAGTTTCCTTCCATTTCTGTTTTTTGGAACAGTTTGAGAACAATAGGTATTAACTCTTCTTTAAATGTCTGGGTAGAATTCTCCTGGGAAGCCATCTGGCCCAGGACTCTTGGTGGTTGGGAGATTTTTTTTAGTACTGATTTAATTTCTTTGCTGGCTATGTATGGGTCTGTTCAAATTTTCTCTTTCCTCCAGTGTCAGTTTTGGTAGTTTGTGAGTTTCTAGAAATTTGTCCATTTCTTCCAGATTTCCCAGTTTGTTGGCATATAATTTTTTAAAGTATTCTCATAATTTTTGTATTTCTGTGGTGTTGATTGTGATCTCTCTTCTTTCATTTGTGATTTTATCTATTTGGGTCCTCTCTTTTTGATAAGCCTGACTAGGAGGTTATCAGTTTGTTTATTCTTTCATAGAACCAGTAGTTAGTTTCATTGATGTGTTCTGTTTTTGGGGTTGTTTTTTTTTTTTCCTATATCGTTTACTTCTCCTCTAATCTTTATTATTTCCTTTTTTTCTAATGGTTTTAGGTTTCAGTTGCTGTTCCTCTTCTAGCTCCTTTAGATTTAAGGTTCTGTTGTGTATTTGGATCCTCTCTTCCTTCTTGAAATAGGCCTGAATTGCAGTATACTGCCCACTCAGGACTGCTTTTGCTGCATCCCAAAGGTTATGGACCGTTGTCTTTTCATTTGCTTCCATGAATTTTTTTATTCTTTAATTTCCTGGTTAACCCATTTTTTTCTTTAGTAGGATGTTCTTTATTATCCTTGATGTATTTGAGGGCTTTCCACATTTTGTATTGTTTGACTTCAAGTTTTGTAGCACTGTGGTCTGAAAATCTGCATAGTATGATCTTGATCTTCTCGTACTGGTTGAAGGCTGATTTGTGAGTTGGTATGTTCCATGTGCACTGGAAAAGGATGTGTGTTCTGCTTTAGGATGAAATGATTTGAATGTATCTGTTAAGTCCATCCGGCTCAGTGTGTCATTGAATGCCACTGTTTCCTTGTTAATTTTCTGCTTAGATCCGTCCATTGCTATAAGTGGTATTAAAGGTATTAAAGTCTCCTTTTATTACTGTATTATTGTCAGTGAGTTCCTTTATGTTTGTTAGTACTTGATTTATATATTAGGGTGCTCTCATTTTGGGAACATAATTAAATTGTTAGATCTTCTTGATGGAAAGACTCATTAATTAGGATAGAGTGCCCTTCTTCATTTCTTGTTATAGTCTTTGTTT
This sequence comes from Hyaena hyaena, assembly GCF_003009895.1. Classification (NCBI taxonomy): domain Eukaryota; kingdom Metazoa; phylum Chordata; class Mammalia; order Carnivora; family Hyaenidae; genus Hyaena; species Hyaena hyaena. The sequence goes on along the minus strand of NW_024081307.1, from coordinate 68,609 downwards.
TAAAATCTAGTTTGTCTGATATAAGTATGGCTACTCTCGCTTTCTTTTGACATCCATTAACATGGTAGATGGTCCTCCATCCCCTCACTTTCAATCTACAGGTGTCTTTAGGTCTAAAATGAGTCTCTGGTAGGCAGCAGATAGATGGAATCTATTTTTTTACCCATTCTGCTACCCTATGTCTTTTTTTTTTTTAATTTTTGTTAATGTTTGTTTGTTTTTGAGATAGAGACAGAGCATGAGTGAGGGAGGGGCAGAAAGAGAGGGAGACACAGAATGTGAAGCAGGCTCCAGGCTCTGAGCTGTCAACACAGAGCCCGACATGGGGCTTGAACCCACGAACCACAAGATCATGACCTGAGCCGATGTCAGATGCTTAACCAACCAAGCTACTGCTTAGTGTCTTTTGACACTGCTACCCTGCTACCCTGTGTCTTTTGATTGGAGCATTTAGTTGATTTACATTCAGAGTGATTATTGAAATGTATGAATTTAGTGCCATTGTTTGTAGTCTTTGTTGCTTTGGATTTTGTTCCCCCCCTCCAAAGAATCTCCCTTAAAATTTCTTGCAGGGCTAGTTTAATAGTCACATACTCCTTTAGTTTTTGTCTGGGAAACTCTTTATCTCTCCTCCTATTTTGAATGACAGCCTAGCTGGATAAAGACTTTTTGGCTGCATATTTGCCGCATTCAGTACGTTGAATATTTCTTGCCACTCCTTTCTGGCCTGCCTTGTTTCTGTGGACAGATATGATGCGAATCTGATCTGTCTTTCCTTGTAGGTTAAGGACCCTTTTTTCCCTCGCTGCTTTCGTGATTCTTTCCTTGTCTGTGTATTTTGTGATTTTTGACTATATGAGCCTTGGTGATGATCGGCCTTTGTTGAATCTAGTGGGAGTTCTCTGTGCTTTTTGGATTTTGATGTCTGTGTACTTCCCCAGACTATGGGCATTTTCAGTGATAATTTGTTCAAATAAACCTTCTGCCTTTCTCTTTATCTTCTGGGACTCCTGCGATACAAATATTATTACAATTTTAGTAAGTCACTGAGTTTCCAAAGTCTACCTTTGTGGTCCATGACCTTTCTTTTCAGCTTCATTATTTTCCATAATTTTATCTTCTGTATCACTGATTTACTCCTCTGCTTTGTCCATCCTCATTTTTTTTTAAAGGCCTCCATTGGGGATTGCAACTCAGTTCTAGCATTTTTAGTTTCGACTGGCTAGATTTTAGTTCTTTTTTCTCTGCAGTAAGGGATTCTTTAGTGTCTTCTATGCTTTTTTCAAGCCCAGCTAATACTCTTATAATTGTTTTAAATTCTACTTCACACAATTTACTTATATATGCATTGATTAAATATTTGGCCCTCCTTTCTTCCTGTTCTTTCTTTTGAGGTGAACTCTTCCATCTTGTCATTTTGGAGAGAAAGAAAAATAAAAAAAATAAAAAGTAAACACTGAAGACAAAAAAATCTAAAAAATACATAAAGGAAGCTGGATCCTAGGTGTGTTTTGAACTGCTTGTTACAAGAAGCTTGATAGGAAGAAAGGTAAAAAGAAAAAGAAGAAAAAATATATATAAATAAAACAATTTAAAAGTGATAAATAAAATTAAAATGCTATAAAAAAATAAAAAGAAACAAAGACAAAACAAAGCAACAAACAAAAAAACCCCAAAGGATGCTAGATCCTTTTTTCCCCCAGCGCTGAAGCTTTGTGGCAGTCGGCTTGGTGGATTTGGTGTGGGCGAGCCGTTTCTGCTGATCTTCTGGGGGAGAGGCCTGCTGCGCTGGTTTTCAGGTACAGTTGCCCTGCTGGAGATGTGCCTGCGGGGTGCGGGGGGCAGGACTTGGTGTAGCAGCTCCGTTCTCCACTTGGTGGCGCTGTGTAGCGCCGTGGAGGTGGATCCGGCTGATGGGTGCAGGGAGAAAATGGCTTCTCCCCATTCTCTCATCTCAGGAGAAGGAAGTGTGCACCACCCCTCTAAAGTAAGCCCTCACAGACACTCAGTGATGCCGCCTGTGTCCCTGGTTTCTGTCATATCCCCGCTCCACCCTGTGTCCAGCCTGTCCACCTGCCAAATAGTGCAGCACTGCTGTGTTTTAAATCAGGTGCAGCCGTGTTTCAAAACTCCGTACTTCAGAGACACCCCCCCACACACACACGGCACAGACCTGCCCTCTTCTCCTGGGGAGGGTCACCATGCGTTGTGGCTGCTGCCAGTTTGTTACAGAAGACAGTCACACGACCATGCAGTGGATCAGAGTTCATTGTAAATCACAACGCAGCTGGCATGCGAGTTTGCACACCTCTCCCGGCATCTGTGTTCCTAAGTGGGGAGTGGGACGCCCCGATGTTGCTTGCAGGGTCCATAGTCCGTTGAGAGGCAGTGTCACCTCTCCCAAACGGGCTCCGGACGAGCCTGTACCACCTCTCCCAAAGGCGCTCCGGGCGAGCCTGTGTCACCTCTCCCAAAGGCGCTCTGGGCGAGCCTGTGTCACCTCTCCCAAAGGCGCTCCGGGCGAGCCTGTGTCACCTCTCCCAAAGGCGCTCCGGGCGAGCCTGTGTCACCTCTCCCAAACGGGCTCCAGGCGAGGCCTTGTCACGTCTCCCAAGCGCGCTGCTAGCCTCCGAACTCTCCTCCCCACGTGATCCCAGGGATCCTCGGGCTGCGGAGCCGCCGGGTCTCAGCTCTGACCCCCACGGATCAGCTTCCCAGGCGCCACCCGGGAGATGTCCCAGACCCCCGAAGTTCGGAGCGTGTGTCCCCTAGTTAGAGAAAACTGGCCCCCTTGTAACCCTGTCCTTTTTCCCTGTCAGACGTTTGGGGAGCAATTTCGTGCGCAGCCCCCTGCATGCCCCCCCCCCCGCCCCCGCTTTTTCTCTCCGTCCTCTTTCCCCGCTGAGACCAGGACTCCTTCCCCTGGGGAGCGCCTGCAGCTCTTTTCTCCCACGAACTCTGTGCAGTCCCTTCCTTCCATGGGTCATTTCTCTGGTGTGTAGATGTGCAGGCTTGTTCTCAGAAAATCCCATTGATTTCTTGGGTGTTCACCGTGATTTGATATTTTCTAGCCGTGTTCAGGGAGCTCGCGAGCTTGGGGTCTCCCTACTCCTCCACCATCTTCCCTCCAGCAGTTTCTTGATTTTCTGAATACAGTAGATCTTTTTGACCTCCTGAGGTATAACTGTAGCAGCAGTATTGGCACGGTGGTTTTTATTTATTGAAAATAAGATCATAGCAAGAACAAAATTCACATCTTCCTAATTTGATCAAGGAAATTTGCTTTTCATAGAAATAACAGACACAAGAGTATAAATGCTGATGCATTTTTTTTAAAACAATTTTACGAAACCAAATTTGAAAGTAGTATTTTTATTGAGCTCTCTAGAGAATGGTCAAGCATTTATATATGCTTGTCTGTTGAAAATGCTTTCTGGATAAAAAGTCACTGTGTAATTTTTCCTTAAATCTTTCTGTATCTAAAACCAAAGCCCAAGAATTTCCACGATCAAACCGCGAGGAGAATTGGCCGCCTACGCGGCCTTTGCTTGGGCAGCTGCCCGGGGCCGACCCGCCTCCTCATCCACCCCAGGCAGAGGCACACGCTGTGGGCCTGGGGGTGTCCGGCTGTAATACTGTCGTGTGACAGGACCGTCCGCTGACGTGGATAATTCGTCAGCCCTAAGTGAGATACTCCCCCCTGCCCGCCGCCCAGGACCACTGGGACACCAGCCCTCGGACAGCCCTGGGGGTCCCGGGAAGACCTCGGGGCCCTTCAGGTATTTCTTGTGGAGGTTGAGACTTAAGTCAGTTTGCAAACCAAGCCGCTGAATTGGAGGAGGAAAAAACCCACCAATTCCCAAAGGAGGACTTTCCACCCGGGCAGAGGCCGGGAATTCCGCCGGGAGTTAAGAGCCCGGGGTCCTGAGCCTGCGCGCCGGAGCGCAGCCCTCAGCGTTCAGCACTCGGGATTAGTGCAAAAAGTAGTTCCAACCCGTTGTGCCTCCGTTGGAAGCGTCAAAGTGTTGCTTCCGGCGGAAGGGTGGGCGAGAACGTGCCGCCAGAGCGCTGCGGTTTGGCGCCGTGTGGACAGATCTAAATCGGGAGGCTTCGTTTATACCGTGAATTGTTCTCTCGCTACTCTTTGTACCTCACTGTATCCCTCCGCATCCCATACAGCTTATGGGGACTCGGCACCGCAAGGCGCCAAGCCAGTGTCCTTGTCGGCCTAAGCCCGCACAGCTCTGAGGAGACCGTCACGCTGGCAGCTGCAGGGAGGTGTCCTAAATGCCCTCCCGGGAAGATGGGGAGGTTTGGCACCAGCACTAGACTGAATGTTCAGGGAAGGGGATCCCATCCCCCAAGGGGATGTGATATATAAGCAGATCCTTAAGGGGGAAGGGAAGTTCAGGAATGCCGAGTGGGGATGGAAGGCACGTTCGGGTAAAAAGGGCTGTGCACGGGTGAGGCAGTAAAGCCAGCTGGCACATGGGCTGTGAATGAGACAAATGGCCATGAGGCAGATGATTTCAGTTCAACCAGGGATGAACGAGTGATGAGTCTGGCCGTGTCTGATGGCGACCTGAATCCATGTGAAGAATCTGTCTTTAGCTTTTTAGCCACTGTATCACATTTTTCAGGGTGCTGCTCCCACATCAGGATCCCTGGTGTACATGTCAAAAATGCAGACTCCCAGTGTCCACCCCAAAAGGAAGATTGTGACTGGTGTTAGGAGCCCCATAAGCCTGGTGCTCACGTTGGGTTGTTGTCTTTTTCACTGTTGCACTGTGGCTTAGTTTATTTTTTTAATTGTGCTCAGAAGATCGCATCATGGAATTCTCAGCGCTTTTAGTGTAGAATATAAGGTAGCTTGTTTTTTGTTTTTTTTTTTTTAATGTTTATTTTTGAGAGAGAGACAGATCGAGTGAGAGCCAGGGAGGACCAGAGAGAGGGGGAGACACAATCTGAAGCAGGTTCCAGGCCCTGAGTTAGCACAGAGCCCAACGCGGGTCTCCAACTCCTGGACCACGAGATCATGACCTGAGCTGAAGTCAGGACACCCAGGCGCCCCAAGGTAGCTTGTTTCTTCACTGCTTCCTCTGTGTTAACAGTTACTGTTATTTACTGTTATGTCTATAGAAGATCTGTCTATCCAGAAAATCAGGAAAGACAGGGGTACACATGAAGACACCAAATGTAAAAACACGGGCTCGGGCAGCTGTGGGGAGTGGTTCACAGGTGTATCCACTAAAAATGGAAGACATGAGGGGCGCCTGGGTGGCTTAGTCGGTTAAGCGTCCGACTTTCGCTTAGGTCATGATCTCGCGGTTCCTGGGTTCGAGCCCCGCGTCGGGCTCTGTGCTGACTGCCAGCTCAGAGCCTGGAGCCTGTTTCAGATTCTGTATCTCCCTCTCTCTCTCTGACCCTCCCTTGCTCACACTGTCTCTCTCTCTCCTAGAAATAAATAAAAATTTAAAAAAAAAAAAAAAAAGAAAGTCAAGATAAAAATGGAAGACATGTAAATGCCTGTTACTAAGTAAAAGAAGCCAGTCGGGAAAGTATGTATCGTGTGATCCCCACCCAAGACATTGTGGAAAAGGTACAACCGTGGCGACAGTCATCGGTGGCCAGGGACTAGGGTGGTGGGCAGGCACGAGCAGAGAGAGCACTGGATTTTTAGGGCAGTAAAAAATACTCTGACGATACTGTAATGGTGGATACATGTCATTACGTATTTTCCAAAACCAGTAGTATTTCCAGCACCAGGAGTGAACACTAGTGTAATGTCAGGACTTAGGGTGATAGTGATGTAGCACTGTAGCTTCACCAGTTGTGACCAGTGTGCACTCCAGTGTGTTGCATTGACGGTGGGGACAGGAGGTAGATGGGACTGTCTGTATTTTAGGCTCAGTTTGCAGTGAGCCTAAAATGAGGCTAACAGGTATTGTTAGAAGCAAAAAAGGCATCATCTTTTTTTTCTTTAATTGCATCTGTAGTATGATTTACCTAATTAGAAAAAAGGCATGCGTCACCTAGATTTATATTGACTGTCATCCAGACTGACTAGTGTGTGTCTTTTGGTTTACATTACTGATGACATTGTCAACTGCTTATAAAAACAGATCACTAGCAAAAGAGTGATCTATCGAGAGCTAGAAAGAAACTCTGAGGTTCTTTGTGGGGAGGCTGCCACCTCACAGAGCTGGTTTTGTTAGCTTTCCCATCTGGGGAAGTACTGGATAGAATTTTTTCCAGACTTAAAGACTGACTCCTGGGGCGCCTGGGTGGCTCAGTCGGTTGAGCGTCCAGCTTCGGCTCAGGTCATGATCTAGTGGTTTGTGTAAGTCAGGGCAGAGGGCAAAGGAAAGGCTTGCTTTGGTTGGAGTTTAGTGAAAGTATCTGTATAATTGAGATGTAGACTGAGACTGGAGTAGAAGGAATAAGGGGCAGGAAGTTTGTGGATGGAGGTGGAAATGAAGGGTAACAGCAGTGCCCAGTTTAGAAACAATAGCAGTGTGTTTGTTGGTTGGGTAAAGGCATTTAAAATAACAACCCTCAGATTGAGCCACTAGCTGAGATTCTGACAAAGGAGGAATAAACTTGATATTTGGAGGAGTGGAGTCCTTATCATTGGACATAGTTCATTTTAGGTGTATGTCAGTTTGCAAGCAGAGGTGATTGTTCAGAAATGGAATCCAGACAAGAAATTGGTCCCTTTCAGTTTAGAGACCGCGCCGGAAAAGAGCTGGGGCAACTGAAGAAGGGCACGCACCTGCCAGGACATGATCTAAAAGGAGAACAGGAGCTCACGGGAAGTCTTGTCGGCCCAGCAGGACTGAGGGATTCTTTGCCGAGGACGTGGGAGAAGGACCGATTGGAGAGGAGACTTAAAGTGTCCGGTGACGCCAGGAAGATGTTCAGAAAAGGAGGTCAGGGCCGAACTCCTTGTTGCCACGTAGGGATTTATTTATGAGAGACAGTTAGTGATGTTAACAGCATGGATTTACCACATAATCACTGGTGGTCTTTGTAAGTCGGAGGGAGGGGACGTCGTGAGTGAGGGGTGTGGGCACTTCCCGTTTGGTTCTGCGGGGAGGGTGGAAGGGGGGCTGGAGAGAAAATCAGTTCAGAGGAGATTTTTGTTTCAAGTTCCAGGAGATCTAATGAGCGCACATGATGAGGTAGGTCATTGTGGAGAAATGGACCTGTTTTCGGGACAGGAGATTTCAGTTATAAAGAGTAACACAGTTCTGAGCAAAACAGGAGAAAGGAATTCGGTTGGACACATTGGACTTAGAGGTAAGAGGACTTCCATTTGATAGGAGGAAAGAGTTGCCAGTGCGCACGAGTGTAGCACATTTGTAGATACTGTGGGGAAAACTGAGGCAAGGGCGTCATTCTGTGTCATTTGTCTCCATGAGAGGCTGAATTCTGTGTTCCCAAAGTCAGATGTGAAGTCCCAACCCGAGGATGTACTTGGAGATTGGGCCTTTAAAGTGGTAACTGGGGGAAAGGGGTCATTGGGGTGGGCTCCAAGTCAGTTTCGTGTCGTTGTCAGAAGAGGGCGTGGCGGCCCAGTGTGTGCAGAGCACTGCCATGGACACGCTGAGTAGGGAGGCCTTGATCTTCCATGCGGCCGCCGGACCCGTGAGGAGACACACTCGTGTGGTCTGAGCCCCTCGGTTAGTGGTGCTGTTACAGCAGCCTGAGCAAACTAACAAGTATGTGCAGGAGGGAAGAGTCTTGTCTTTCGGAAGGTGAGAATGTGTAGATTCAGAAGGCGTGGAGATTTGAAATGCTGCTGGAGCCTGAAGAACGAGGTACATCCCCAAAGTAGGGCTCCCAGACACATTTGGGAACCCCTAGGAATCGTGGTTCTGTTTCAGACAGGGATCAGCTCCTTTCCCACGTGTGTCACATAGAGCCACAGAAAAGGCAGGCACACAGAAGTCAGCTGCTGGTGGTTCCCGCGTACGGAGACCGGAGTATGGGGTGTATTTCTGTGAAAAGTAAAAAGAAGAGGTAACAGTGGAGGGCCCCTCATTAAGTCAGAAGTGATGTGATATTCCAGACAAAAGATGCAGAAAGTTTTTTCAACCTCATTTCATCAGATCTTTTGTTAAATTTGTAAATAAATTAAAATCACCAGTTTTATTGTGAGGATTAATTAATAAATGAATACATGTAAATATCCAAGCAGAGTCACATTTGATACAAATTTCTTTTCCCCTTTTTTGGGGCCTCAGGTACAAATGGGTGAGTTGATCCTATTTTTGCTTATGACACTGTCATTTTCCCATGAAATACATTTAATTATTATTGGTATTTTAGAGGAGAATTTACAGTTTATAAATGGATTTCTTGCTCCATCTTTCAGACACATTTGTGTACATATCTGTAAATGTGCATGTACCTGTACGTGTGGGGGGGGGGGAGTAAGAAACGCAGGGTAGTGTGGCCAATGAGGATTTATCTAGAAGAGGATTTCACGAACTTGAGCTACCACATAACTAACATAATCAAGTAGAGCAGCTAGATTTCCTCCTGAGCCCCAGTCCTCCCGAGCTAACTCAACGTCCTTGGCCTGGAGGATTGGGACAATACATGACAGGGACATTGGCATTCCTATTCCCTTCCTTTCTGATGCAGGGAATTTTTAAGGACTAGCAGAATAAGTACCACCAATCCCTCCAGACGGAATTAAGTCTTTGAATTGAGTAATCCGAGCATAAAACAAACTTAGTTTTGGCCTCCACGCCCATGGGGGACAGGTGGAAAAGTCAGAGTGGAGGGAGAGCAGGAGGGGGTGTGGCTCCAGAAGGTGGCCGTGGACAGCCACTGCTTGTGTATGAGAATAACGAGATCTGAGAAAGTCCAGTATTTACCTCCACGTGGAAACCAAAATGGACGTGTGGCTGCGTCCAGGACCCCCACGCTTTGGAGTCAGGTAGGGAATTGAACTCTGGATGCTGTGGGCCAACTGGCATACACACTCAGTATTTGAGTGTTGTATCATGAGACATCTATATTTGTATACTTTTTTTTTTCTTTTATCAGCTGTAGTCAGTCTTCTTAATTTTAGACCACGGGAGAGGAGGCGAGTCCTCTGCATTTCTTAGAACACGCACTGCACGTTGGTGGGGCTGGGGTGGGGGCCACATCCAGGTGAAGGCTTGGGGCTTCGTGACAGGTGAGACTGGATGTTGTGCCCAGGACTGGATCTCATGGCTTCTTTCTCCATCCTCAGCTTTGCCTGCTTAGTGCTTGGGCTGTCTGTGAGCGGGGACCCAGAGGAGGACCCCTGCAGCTGGGTTATTGGCCATGCAGCCACTGGTGAGTGGGGACCGCCTCTTCCGGCTTATACCCTCGCGCCGTCTGTGGCCTGGATAGTCCAGGTGCAGTCAGGGGGTGGTCAGGGATTTGAGCTCCAGTGAAATTTCCCAGCACTCTGGGATGGTCTAAGGGCCAGGAACTCTCAGTAACTAATAACCTTTCTAGGATCCCTAGTTTATTCCAGCCTCCATTAAGCTTGTGTGTTTACAGAAAAGAAGAAAGAAGTTTTCTTCCTCTAGTTTAGTCCGCATCCTTCCTGGGAAGTAATTCACTCACTAATCATGCTGTTGGCGCTAATCGTCCCTTATAAAGGGCTGTATGAAGAGCTGAGCGAGGGGAGGACACTGCAGTCCAGTAGGAGGGGCTTGTGACAGCCCAGAGTCCCGGTCCTGGTTGGGGCCCTCAGGGGGTGAAAGGAGCATGAGAAAGTGGAGGCCAGAAAAGGCATGAAGAATCACTCATTTTGTCCAATTTTAAAGTTTTGATAGAATATATTTGTACTTTGGGAAACTTCTTAAAAAGAGAACCAACTTTTCTTGCCTCCAGTCACATATTTTGCCTTTAGTTACTTAACCTTTTAAAAACTACTGGGTAACTACAGTTAGTGTACAGGGAGCAGTATTTTCCCAGCTGTGGCTGCATATGGAGGGGAAGGAGTGGGCACCGCGTAAGACCCCGCAGAGACTGTAAGGACCGCACAAGCCAATACCAGTCACAAGGCTTCTGTTCTCCTTCAGCAGAAGGACGGGACGGGAGGCTGTGGTGACTGGTGTCAGGCCCCGGAGAGAACCGGGGTTGGGAGTCCCCGTAGCACGGGACCGCTCAGGCCATGTCTATCCTCTGGCACAGACGCCTCAGGGGGCCCCAGCCTTGCTGCTGAGCCCTGTGACCTTGTACTTCATGAACATCTGCATCCTGTAGAGAGGAGGAGACCCCTTTTACCACGTTCTGTATGGAACTGGGTTTTGAGGTTCTTGGACGATTTAAGGAGTAGTCGGCAAATGGCTTGTATTTAATACATGTTTCCTTAGAGAGGACAAGCTTCATGCATTAGTTTATCGGGTCCTGCAATACTCGTAACAGGTTATCAAAGGTTCATCTATGGGAATAGTGTCATGGCTTCAAAGGCACGAGTCATGGTTATTGTTTGCCTTGCGGCGAGTCTGTAGAGTTACTTGAAATTAATCAGAAAGTGAGTTTCAGTTAATTTTCAAGTGCCAGTTTTATAATCACATATCTGAAGTCTTCATTACCAGTTTTTATGTATTTACTTTTGTAAGTAGGCTTCACACCCAATATAGGGCTTGAACTCACAACCCAGAGGTCAAGAGTCACATACTGTTCTGACTGAGCCAGCCAGGAGCCCCTATAATTACAAGTCTTGTGTTTTTAAAAATTCCAGATTATAAAATATATTTCATGTGATGCCTCCTTATACTAAAGTGTTAGTACTTCAGACTGTATGTATCTCTGTGATGTATCTGAAAGGCAGATGCCAATTCAGTGCTGAGAACGGGCTGGCGGGAACCCCAAATTCAGTTTGATCTTTCTACACACCCAGCTCCCCCACCCCCCCACCCCCAGTGCTGTCATCTCAACCCTCCCACTCGGGACATCTGTAGGGAGTGCTCTGTCTGAAACCGAATATCCATGATGTTTTAGGAATCCGTGACCTTTGAAGATGTAGCTGTAGACTTCACGCAGGATGAGTGGGCCCTGCTGGACATGTCGCAGCGGAAGCTGTTCAGGGACGTGATGCTGGAGAACATACGTCATCTGGTCTCCCTGGGTGAGTCTGCCAGTGTGTATGTGTGTGTGCACGCACGCATACAGACAGATGGGCAGGGAGGAAGTGAGTCCCTCCGTCCGCAGGTATCTGCAACAGCTTCTACATACTCATTCCACAGTCGTCCCTGAATCTTTCATAGACCTTACTTGAAAGAAAGTTCTTTCTTGATACTTTGCTCCATCTACTTTGTCACCCCACTAGAATGTAATCTTAAACCCAATTTAAGGTCTTTGTTGCTACTCAGTCTCCCACACGAAGAGCAAAACAGGGAATGCAGTATTTCTGAAGGCATAAATAAGCTGATTAAACATTTTCTAAATAATTATTCTGCTCTAGTCACTATGGCAAGAGTTGAAAGTACACTAATGAAAACAGTAGAACTTGGTTATTCTTGTAGAGCTTAGGTTTATGTGTCTGTTTAAAAGTAATATTCGGGGGTGCTTGGGTGGCTCAGTCGGTTAGGAGTCCGACTTCGGCTCAGATCACCATCTAATGGTTTGTGAGTTCCAGCCCCGTGTCGGTCTCTGTGCTGACAGCTCAGAGCCTGCTTTGGATTCTGTGACTCCCTTTCTCTCTGCCCCCGCCCCCTGCTCACATGGGCTCTCTCATTTAAAAAAATTTTTTAAATAACATTCTACCCACTGTAGAGATATTTAATGTATAATGCAGGCTAAGTATTCTGCATTCTTTGAACTTGGGCATCAGCATCCAGAGGTCTTCACTGCTGCTGGATTTCAGTGTTTTTTTCCTATTCCCGTTGTTGCCTGGGGGGAACTTCAGTGTTCTCCTTCAGTAGCCTGTCCTGGACTTGATGATAAGTACTAGCTTTGGGGAAGGAGAGGACTTTGATCAGCCCAGAATTCAAAATCCATGTACCTTTTTTCAATGAGCAGGGTATCAGCATTGCCAGTCAGATGTGATTTTCCAGCTGGAGCGCGGAGCAGAGCTGTGGGACGAAGGCGGTGGATGTCTGCAAGGCCGGGGCCCAGGTGAGCGGCAGTGACCTGGGCTTCACGGGGGGATTTCCTTCCACGCAGATGAAGGACACTGGGGCACAGTTCTTCAGTTCTCGTCATTCCTTGCACGTGTCCATCCCAGTACATGTTTCTTGCCTCTTTTTTGGCTTTAGGGAGAGCATATTCATGTAGTTACTGAAGTTAACTTTCGTACAGTAACTCACGCTACCTACCTACCCAACTTCTCTCCATTATAATTTTTTTATAATTCAATTCTAAAATCTTTACTTGCCAATTACCCAATTAGTATCCCTAGGGTATTCCTTCATTTGACCTACTGGCCCCATCAAAGTGCATATTTTTGAAACATCTTCCCATGAGTCTTGGTGCTTTACAATATTTTCATTCCCCTAATGCCATTCTAAATATTTGGGGTTTTTTTCAATTGTTTTAGGCAGGGAAAGTGCCCTTAAACAACAAGACCTGAGAGCCACACATCACATCAGCAGGAAGGACACACACACAGTCATGCCAGAGGTAAGGTCCCTGGGTAGGAGCGCTGGTGACGCAAAGACCTGGAGTAGGATGTTAGTAAGCGAGCACAATAGCCTAATGCACATTAAACTGGGATTAAGCTTTTTTTTAAAAAAAGGTTTTGGATATCTGAGCTCAAATCCATAACCTGAGATCTTGAAAGACAAGTGCATAAACATTGATTATATGCCTGGTCTTTGAAACGGGTTAAGGTCTTCAAAATCAGTGTCTCAGCTCTGCAGCTGGAATGCTACAAAAGGGAAAATCTTTACGCAGCGGAGTAACACACCGCGTGTGTGCAAGCAATACTGATTTGGAGACCATCACTGATTTGTATTCCTGTGTAGACAAGTGAATGTACAGATATAGAAGTAAAGCTTTACCGACCTTTCATCTCTTTCCCCAAAGCAGAAGCCGCACGCTCCAGAGGGTCCCCTTGAATGTAATGACTTGGAAGACGATCTCACTCGCAGTTTCAGGTCGACTCCCCATTTGTTAACCCACACAGAAAAGACACCCTGTGTCAGTAAACAGGGTCAGAAATCCGCTAGTGACCAGTCCTACCTTTACCAACATAAGCAGATTCTCACTAGAGGCCGATCGTGCGAGTGCCGCCTGTGCGGGAAAGCCTTCAGCAACTGCTCCAGCCTCCGGAGGCACGAGATGGCGCACACCGGAGAGAAGCCCTACGAATGCCACATCTGCGGGAACGCCTTCATTCAAAGCTCGGACCTCAGAAAACACAACCTGACGCACACCGGGGAGAAGCCGTACGAGTGCCACCTGTGCGGGAAGGCCTTCAGCCAGTCCTCCAACCTCCGACAGCACGAGAGGACGCACACCGGGGAGCAGCCCTACGCGTGTCACCTGTGCGGGAAAGCCTTCAGTAAATGCTCGGCCCTCAGACGGCACGAGAGGACGCACACGGGCGAGAGGCCGTACGAGTGCCACCTCTGCGGGAAGGCCTTCAGCCAGTGTTCCGCGCTCAGACGGCACGAGGGGACCCACAGCGGGGAGAGAATGGTGACCGCCTCCAGTACGGATTCTGACCTTAGATGACCCGCATGGCCCCGTAGAGTGACGAGTGTGGGCCGGATTCCCACCGCAGCTGTTCGCAGTTAGCCGCACCAGCCGGCCTGCACGCTGTGCATTCCTCCCCCCGACTTAGACTCCTGTGGAAGAGGTCCCTGTGTGACATCCGCGCGGCAAACCCTCCCGTCAGTGTCTGACCGCGGACAACGTGGACAGGGCTTCAGCAGCGGCGCCAGCACTCGGGGGACAGGAGCCGGCCAGGCCCGTGCGCTCGGGGCGGTGCCGTGACGTCGGGTGACCACCGCCCCACCGAGGAAGAGGCGCATGCTCCGGAGTCACGCAGCCCCTGCAGGAACGACCTCGAGAACCCGCTCGTGCAGCGAGCGGCACTGGCCCGCGTGAGGGCTCAGCCTGTCCCCAACAGCGCCACCCACACCAGAGCGTCCGGTGATCGCTGGTTTAGCCGGCGTTAACGTTCTTACCCTGAGGGGACAGCGGTCCTCAGCCGTGCAGTCCACGTGGAGATAACCAGCTACGCTTCACGTCAGAAAGCCAAGTCCTGGGTGAAAAACCTCCGCAAGAGCCTTTTATAACAGAATTTAGCAAATATTTCAGGACTTTGAGAAAATCATTAGTCACAGGGGAAATGTGGCATCTCAGTGCAAAATAGTAAAGTGATCCAGGAATATTGAACGCAGAACTTTGTAGGAAATGAAATTTTTTCCATAGATTATTACTTGTAAATATTTAAACAATAAACCCTGTTGCTGAAAAATCCTGTGTTGAAGTGCTAGTTTTCTCCGTGCAGGTGTGAACAGGCCTGAGCCGCGCCCCCTGGTGTGTGGGTGAGAGGCTCGGCAGGGCGCTGGGACCCCCTGTCCACACCCATGAGCTCCTCATTCCAGGCTCCCATCGCCCTGGAGGCACAGCGGGGTCCCCCAACCCCCACCTCGCCGACAGGTTACTCGCTGTGCCGTGCCGGGGGCCTGGAGGACCCGGGCCGTAGCCCACTACGCTAGTGTAAGCCGCGGGCGTGTCTGCACCCCGCCCGCACCCCCGGGAACCGCATGGGGCCGGCAAACCCGCGGCGGTCAGTGGTCGTCCCAGACCCAGCACGGCCCCTGGAGGTGGCCAGGAAGCTCCTGTGGGCAGGCGTCCATCCCAAGAGCACTCCTCGCGGGGACTCAGCCCGGAGCGAGGCGCCTCCCCGAGCCCCAGACAGGGCCGCTGCCGAGCGCGCCCAGCAGTCCTGCGACCGAAGCTGGTCCGGAAAGTCCCCTAACCTGTCAGACACCACGGCAGCCCCTGTCAGCTCCGTGACGCGCTCTTCTCCGGACCACATCGCGTCTCACAGCGGCAGGCTCCCCAGCGTCGGCCCCACGGCCTGCAAGTGCACCGCCCTCACCAAACCCAATACGGCACCTAAGCTCAAGGGGAGACGCTCTCCAGGGACAGCCTGGCCCTTCTGCTCTCCTCCCGAGCTGCCACGATCCCAAAATACTCCCCTGGGACCATAAGTGAGCACCTCTCTGGCTGGAACTGCTAGATCATTTAAAAAAAAATTTTTTTTTTAATGTTTATCTATTTTTGAGAGACAGCATGAGTGGGGGAGGAGCAGAGACAATGGGAAACAGAATCCAAAGCAGGCTCCAGGCTCCAAGCTGTCAGCACAGAGCCTGACATGGGCTCGAACTCACGAACTGTGAGAGCGTGACCTGAGCCTGAGTCGGACGCCCAACCAACTGAGCCACCCAGGCGCCCCTAGATCATTTAAAATAAATTATCCACGAGTGATTGTACCCTGCAGCCAGGGTGAGTCGTGTGAGGGCAGTGAGCACTTGATCGCCAACGCCCTGCCTGGCGACCAGGGTCTGTGACCAGGCAGGGACACATGGAGGCGTGAACCAGGGTTGAAGGGGGCAAATTAGTGATTAGAAATTCAGACCCTGGAGCCAAACCTCACGGGTTTGAATTTCCACGGTCACAGCCAGTGAGATTTGGCTCCTGAACCTTCCTGTGACTCATCAGTTCTTTGGCAGAATTAAGCTTACAGCTTTCCGCACACTTGTTGTGGGCCCTCCAGCCCCTGAGAGTTCCAGGGCCGCCAGGAAAGGGGGGCCCGAGTCCGTCCCCTTCGGAGCCCCCCCGGGGGTCAGAACACACAACTACAATCTCCGAGAGCAACGTTTGCGTCACCGGGACGCGAAAGCTGCGGCGGGAATGGGGGCCACGCACGGCTGCCACGAAGCTGGGAGCGTGGCCTGGTGGGTGCGGACGTGAGAGCCCGCAGGCTTTTGTTCCCTCATTAAGCCTTCCCCCAATTATCTGAACTATCGGTAGCTCATTCTCCAACTTCATTTTGCAATTTTTGTTTTCCTAGTCCAGCTCTGCTTGTCTTGGCATCTAGAGACTCTGACTTACCTATACTCTCTAAAAACTCTTACTAAAATTAGGTAAATATGTAGAGGGATGGCATTTGTTGTATCCAAACAAATTCTGAATCACCAACAATTTTTCCTCAAGGGTTCGCCCTTCATTTTACTACCGTCTGTAGACCCCAACCACCTTGTGTTAAGAGACCCTACACAGCTGGCTCCAGAGCCTGGAGCCTGTTTCAGTCTGTGACTCCCTCTCTCGCTGACCCTCCCCTGCTCATGTTGTCTCTCTCTCTCTCAGAAATAAATAAAACATTAAAAAAATTATTCTGTAACATTCTTATTTCACCATGAGATTAATCTAGTTCCCAAAGGATTATTTTCAAATTTAAACTCATTAAGTTTTACTATTTTTGCTGTGAGATTGTAAGGGATTTGACAAAGGCACAGTGGGAGGTGACCACCATTAAAGTGCCATATAGAATGTTTCACTTACTCAGTCTTCTCCTTTCACATATCCCCGGAAACTACTTATCTATTTAGAATGTCTATAGTTCTGCCTCTTCCCTGAGATCATACATAAACAGAGAATACATTATGTATCATTTTAAGACTGGCTTCTGCTACTGAGAAATATGCATGTAACCTTCACCCAGGTCTTCAGGTGGCTTCATACTTGAGTGTTTTTCATTTCACAGCTGTTAAGTTTTGGTTATATATTCACCCACTGAAGGACATGTTAGCTCCTTCCAGTGTGGGGCCATCATGATAGAGCTGCTATAAATATTAGTGTGCTGTTTTGGTGTGGGTGTTATGCCCGAATCGCGAGTCCCCTGAGACCTCCAAGGAGCCAGCACCCATGCAAGAACAAAAGGGTCTTTATCACAAGCTCGAGCAGGGGCTCACCCGTCTCCCGGCGCAGCGGCACCAAGGTGGAGCCCCGAACAGTGGCGAGCAGGGTTTTTATGGGGGAAGGACGGGGGCGTTACTGTGCGCACATCGTACGTTTTGCATCATTACATAAGCACCAATCATAATTGTACAATACGCATAGTAATAACATAGAAACAGTTTTGACCATTCAGTATCTGCGAGGTGTCCGTTAAGTTTGGCGTTTGGCGGGACCCAATCATGACCTTTGAGAGTCTTTTAAAATGACCAATTATGGGGGCGCCTGGGTGGCTGAGTCGGTTAAGCGTCCGACTTTCGCTTAGGTCATGATCTCGCGGTTCGTGGGTTCGAGCCCCGCGTCAGGCTCTGTGCTGACTGCCAGCTCAGAGCCTGGACGCTGTTTCAGAGTCTGTCACTCCCTCTCTCTCTGACCCTCCCCTGCTCACGCTGTCTCTCTCTCTCCTAGAAATAAATAAAACATTTAAAAAAAAAAAAATGACCAATTATGAGGTGGGCTCAGAGAATCTACGTGGGGCTTCTGCAAGCGGTGATTGATTGGCAAATTTGTACAAAGTAACTACCTGCAGTTCCCAGCCCTGACTCTCTCCAAGACCACAGGAATGTTACCCATTTCTTTTGATTGGCAGATCCGAGGGCGGTCCGAGGGTGGCTTCAGCTGAGGCTTTTCCTGGAACTGGGACTACGTGCAGCCTGAGGTTGTTTCCAATGGAGGACTTAATTTCAGGCTCCTCATGGGCACAACCGGGTGGGTGAACATCTAGAAGTACAATTAAATTATGATGAGACAATGAGACTATGTTTGCATTGTGAGAAACCCACCAGACTGTCTTCTAAAGTATGTGTCTTAATTCTTTCCCACTAGAGGTCCTCGTGGTTCCTCAGGCTAGTCAGCAAAATGTTTTCTGAATTTTTCTAAATGTTAACGTTATCTTAATGTGCAGTAGTAAGTGGTAACTCATGTAACTTGCTTTTCCCTAAAAGTGAGTCATGTTGACAATGTTTCTATTAATTTGCTATCTAAGTTCTGTATTGGTGTCACTCTTCAGATCTCTACGTATTTTTACCTTTTTTTTAACTTTCTTATGAGTCTTTACCATATTTTCCATACAAATCCTTTTTCTCTGCTATGTGTTATGCAAAGATCTCCTTGTCTGCAAAGTCTTTCATTCTCTTAACAGGATCCTCTGCAGAGTAACATTTTAATTTTGACGGAACTCCCCATTATCGAGGTTTCTCTTCCATGCACCATACTTTTGGTGTTGTATACAAAAAGCTACTTCTATACCCAAGTAGATATTTTCTTTTTCTAGCATTTTTTAAGTTTGCATTTTACTTTTAAGTTTATGTAAGTTATGGTGTGTGGTGGAATTTGTTCCTTTTCCCACGTGGTCGAACGGTGGCTGCAGTTGTTCCTCACAGGAATATCCCCCACTAACCTGCAGGGGTCAGGTGACTCTACGTGAATGGGCCTGTTCTTCAGGCCCTCAGTTCTGCTCCATTTATCTATGGGTCTATTCTATCGCCAGCGTCGTTCTCTAATCATGATGTACCTTTGGGTTAATTTCTGGAACTAGCTGAAGGGAGTGAGGACTCTTCGACTTTTCCTTCATGAGTGTTGAGGTTATTCTAACTTTAGAAACAATTTTAGAAATCTACAAAAGAACCTTGCTGGGATTTTGACTCAGATGACACTGAATCTGCTGATAAACTTACGCGATGTGTCATCTGAACAATACTGAATCTGCCAATCATGAACATGATTTATGAAGACCCTCTGTGAGGGGCACCTGGGTGGCTCAGTCAATTAAGCCTTTAACTCTGGATTTTGGCTCAGGCCCTGGTGCTGACAGCGTGAGCCTGCTAGGGATTCTCCAATCCCTCTCTCTGCCCCTCCCCTGCCCGTGCTCTCTGTTTCTCTCTCAGAATAAATAAATAACAATTTAAAACAGACTCTCTTTTACATCCTTCCACGGTGTTTCAGTTTTCTGCACGCAACTTTGTATCTATTTCGTTATATTTGGCATCTAAGGATTTAACTTATATTTGCCTTACAGTCAGAATATACAATTCACAGATTTCAAATTCCTTGACAAAGTAAAAGAAGCTGCATCCACCTGAGGAAAATTTTCTCAACTACTCAGAAGAACCCAAAGAGCAAATCGGAGCCTCCTTCCCTCTCTCCAGAAGGGAACACACTTACTGCCTTTTTACTAAGCGGATAACCTTCCGTATTTAATAAAATAAAAGCCAGACCTTGTTTACCTTGGATGCCCATCAAGATGCAAGTCATCAAGGCTCCTTTCCTTAACAAGGGCTTTTCCCTCTGATTAAGCAAATCATTCAGCTACAGCCTTCATCTCAGTACAGACTGAAGCAATTATTTACACTTAAAATAATGGTATCAGTTTTAATGCAGCTACTTTGCAACCTCCCGCGTCACTTGCCTGTGATTTAACGCAGCACGACACACGAGGGGCTCGAACGTTCGCAGACGCGCGCACCTGGCCCCCTGCGCCCACCGCCTGCGGTCCCGGGGCTGCGGGGCCTCCTTCCCACCCGGCACCTGCGCACCCCGAACCGCACCGGGGTCGCCCACACCGCGCGAAACGGTCCCGAATCCCTACACCGGCAAGGTGCGCGACGCGCATGCGTTCCACGCGGCCCAGAGGCGGCGGGTCGGCGCGCCCCCTGCCGGCCTCAGGGTGCAGCGCAGGAGCTTCTCCTCTGATGGACAGCGGCACCCCTCGTAACCATCAGTTCTTGGTTACCAACACCCAACTGGCAGTTCCCCACCACTAATCCACGTGCTCGCATGGAGCCAGCCCGCTGAGGGATCCGCAGCCACTGCTCCCCAGGACAGAAGCGCCGTGAACAGCGCACACCTGCGGCCCATCAGGGCTCCCGTGCAATCCCGCAGGGTAAACACCTGCCTTTCTTACGTGCGCAAAAGCAACTGTGAAGAATCAGTATGGAGTGAGTCACCGGCTTGACGCCTATTATGGTTGCACTTGTGACATATTTATGTGTTGTTTTCATATAGTATGTATTTTACATCCATGACCTTTTTTTTTCTTAAAAACTCTCATTTGCCGCCAGCTGAATGCACTTTTATGGACTGGATTAGTTGGAATGTTTACAATGTATGATAAACCCTTTCTCCGTCCTCTTGCTTGTGCTGATTTTTAATCCCTACCGTTAGCCACAAAATCACAGAATATTCTAGGAAACTCCAAAGGGTCAGGACCATTCTCTGCCTTTCGTCTCTCAAACTCGACTCCCCACAATGTGGTGCCGCCTTCACTGAGTCCCTGGGCGGGGCCAGCGGTTCCTCCCTGGCCTGGGGCCTGGGGCCCCAGTTCCTCCCAGGGCCTCGGCCCCTCAGCCACACTGGCAGCTCCCTGCAGCTCAAACCCAAGGGCTTTGGCGCCCCCCTGCTGGCCACCGCGTATGCAACAGGTGGGGATGCTGCTGGGGTCTTCCTAATATTGAAAATGATCACGGTATTAGTAAAGCCTCTTAAAACTCAAAAAGAAAATGGGGAGCAGCCCTGAAAAGTCCCTGAGAAGACAGCACCACGTTAGTCAAGCAGAGAACTCTTGAGTTAGCTTATTTGTAACACGAAACCACTTCATTTCTTTATTTCTCGCGAAATCATTACCCAAATATTAACTGTTTCCCACGTTGATGTGAGGAAGCCGAAACCAATTCCCTGTCGCTTATAAATATGTGACTAGTGTAAGCAACACTGAGAGAAATAAACAGCACTACTGTCTCCCACTATATAAAAGGCTTCACAATTATATCCATGTGTGGCTCCCCCCAGATTTAAGGAGAGAGCTTCTTGGTCAAAAATGCCTTTTTGGTGGATTGCCTGGGTCGCTCAGCTGGTTAAGCCTCTGACTCTTGATTTCCCCTCAGGCAGGATCTCTGGGTTCGTGGGTTTGAACCCCGCCTTGGGCTCTATGCTGACGGCGCAGAACTGCTTGAGACTTTCTCTCACTCTCTCTGTCCCGCTCCCCACTGGTGTGCATGCACGTGCTCTCTCTTTAAAATAAATAAAACTTTAAAAGAAAAAAAAGCTCTTGGTGTGTGAACAAGAACCTCACGCTAGTCATCGCTCAGTGGCTCGTTTTCTTCTGTTATTGCTGACTACTTAGTTTATATTATTTTATAGATTGTGATAGTGAAGGTCCACGATATGGGTCTTTTCACTCCTCTCCCATCTTCGTCACAAGTGAAACGAATGGACTCAGGCAGAAAACTTTACGGAGCTTTTTCAATCCTTTCCCCTCCCCTCCCTGCCCCCATACTGAGGGCCCCTACCACGGGCCCCAAGCCGATGGAAAACGCTGCTGCCCTCCAAGAACTGTGCCTCTTCGCTGTCTTTACTCAGGCCGTCTCTCCTCTGCAGACGCGGTGCCTCCTTCACGGAGTCCCTGCGCGGGGCCGGCAGCCCCCCGCCCCCCGTGCTCTGGGGCTCCCGGTTCCTCCCAGAGCCGCAGGCCCCAGCGCTTTGGCAGCTGCTGTGATCAGCTTCTGCGAGCCAAAACCCCAGCACAGAGACCCAGCGCCGCCTGGTGGTGGTGAAGGTGGAGCTGGTGTGCAGCTTGTGTGTTCTCATAACGGTAATAATGGCAGTTCTATTGAAGTCTGTTACAATCCACAAGAGCTGGAGGCCAGTTTTGAAAATTCTCTGAGCAGGGAAAACAAACTTAGTGAAACAAGCATCTTAATTTTGGGTATTTTCTGAAACTCTGCGGTTCTATGCCATATTTTGTGTATGCCTCTGTAAATCACCATCAAAACTTGAACTGTTTCCCAAGGTTAAACTGGTTCCCAAGCTAACCTGGATCCAATTCCTTTTGATTAGAGAATGATAATATTACCAATCACTGTGAAGTATAAACTGTCACTGCCTTCCCCATATACAAGCTGATTTATAACCATACAGTCCCGAGCTTCATCCCATATGGGGCTTGAGTCTCCTTGGGTCATGTGTTTAGCGTGTGCACAATCAGTTTTTACGGAGTACTATTCAGTGATTTACTGGGTTTACTTCTGTTTACTTCTGGGTTTACTTCTGTTATCAATACACTATTAACATATTCATAAATTAACATACTATAATCTTAAAGGTGTCTAACGTGTTTTGTATCACTTTACCACCTGCTACCATGAACTTTATAGGTTATCTTTATAGAATCTCTGCAATGTAATATACTTAAATGCTCCCCCCTCCCTCTAGCCCATGAACCCATGGAAATGCTATTCCACTCCAAAGAATCATGCTCCTTCTGTGCCTTTCCTCGCTCAATCTCCTCTTCCAAGAACATGGCGACTCCTTCGCGGAGTCCTTGTGAAGGGCCGGCAGCCCCTGTTTTATTGTGGGGTCCGGGTTCCTCCCAGACCTTCAGATACCAGCGTCTGATGGCAGTTCTGATCCGTCAGCAATTTGGGGAGCAAACCACGGGGTTACAGCACCACCTAGTGGCCATGAGGGTGCACAGTGGATGTGAAGGCTTCTTCGTTCACTAATTTTTCATTCTTTTGTTTATTGTAACAATGATGACAGTATTAAAGCCTGTTAAAGTCAAAACAAATGGAGGCAGCCTGAAAAAGTCCCTGAGCAGACAAATCCAGTTTAGTGGAAAAAGCAAAACATCATTTAGCTTAATTTGTAAGATAGATTCGGACTGAGTGACTTCTTTTTTATGCCTCTGGAAATCAAAAAACAAAACTAAAACTGTTTTCCAAAGTTGGTATGAAGTAACCAGAAAGAAATTCCCTACCAAAAAAAAAACAATCCTAACAGTATACCTAATCACTGTGAAGAATAAGCAGTCCCCGCCTTGTCATTATACAACCTGGTTTGTAACAGTATATTCCTAAACCTCCTTCCGGGTTTGGTTTCTGTGCTCCTGGGTCCCAAACTGTCTTTTTGGCCTGTGCACAATGAACTTTTTCAAATTACTACACTGATTCATTGGCATTCCTTTTCCTTCTTTTTTTTAAATTTTTTTAATGTTTTATTTATTTGTGTGTGAGAGAGAGAGACATAGACAGTGTGAGCAGGGAAGGGTCAGAGAGAGAGGGAGACACAGAATCTGAAACAGGCTCCAGGCTCTGAGCTGTCAGCACAGAGCCAGACGCGGGGCTCGAACCCACGAACCGTGAGATCATGATCTGAGCCGAAGTCGGACGCTTAACCGACTGAGCCACCCAGGCGCCCCGTCCTTTTCCTTCTCTTATTGCTGGACTTCTGATATAGTAATGAAATGTACCAGAATTATACGGAAGGTACATAATACGGCTTATCACTACCCTTTGTCACCTAAGATGCATAGTTCTAGGCTGTTCTTTTATTTTTATTTTTAAGTTTGTTTATTTTTGAGAGACAGAGACAGCGCATGAGCAGGGCAAGGGCAGAGAAAGAGAGACACAGAACCTGAAGCAGGCTCCAGGCTCCGAGCTGTCTGCACAGAGCCCAACGTGGGACTCGAACCCACAAACCGTTGAGATCGAGACCTGAGCCGAAGCCGAACACTCAACTGACTGAGCCACCCAGGTGCCCCAGGCTGTTCTTTTAATAGAATCTTTATAATTTGTGATAAATCCTTTCCCCTCTCCTCGTCCTGATCAGTATCACTCCACTCCTAGCTCATGAGCACATCGGAAATGCTTTTGCACTTCAAAACATCATGCTCCTTCTATGTCTTTCCTCAGGCAACCTCCCCCCCCCCAGAATGTGGTGCGTCCTTCACGGAGTCCCTGGGCGATGCCAGCGGCTCCCCCGTGCTCCGCGGGTTCCTGCCTCCTCCCACAGCCTGGGTTCCAGCCTCTGGCAGCCACTGTGATCAGAAACTTGGAGTACAAACCGCGGGGTTTTAGCGCCTCCTGGTGGCCATGGGGGGATACATCAAGTGGGGATGCTAGTGTGTCCCTCTTGGTTCTAGAAATGTGGGCAAGAGAGAAGGGAGGGCACAGCAGAGACCTAAACACAGCGTGGAGAACGGGAACAGGGCCGGGAGCCCACAGGACCCTCCCGCAGCCGTGTGCGGGCCCTCCGGTTACCGGGAGATTACGGAAAGAACTCGGAGACGTTCCTTATTTCAAACCAACAAAACAAAATACTAACCTTTAACACATCAAAAACCTTTTAGAAATTACTAAAATAATTCAGTAATAAATTTCATCAAATCACCTAAAACGGCCTTTTACCAGGGTGCACTTTTATTCACCATCAACACTCAGAGCCCGCAAGAAGAGGCGGCGGCCAGAAAAAGCCCTCGGCCCCCGGAGGCCCACGCAGGGGAGGGAAATGGGGGTTCTTCCCTGCTCGGCCCTTCGTTCAAACATGTGAATTTGGAGAAACCCTGGTGAGTCGTGGGTCTTCCTGGTGCTGTGGCAAGCACGTCACCAGGGCGCGCATCTGGCCAGATCTGGTTTCTATCCAGACACTACGTCCTTCTCTCCCACTTCACGTCACTACAGAATTCTTCAAAGCATTTCGAAAGCCTGCTTTCCACTTTTTCAAAAAGTTTTACTGAAACTGAGACACCGGACAGACTGTCACAAAGTGAACCCAGTCTTGCCATCTGTTACGTGAGAATGGTTTCTGGAAGCAGCTGCCTGGGTAACAGCGGTAACATGAGCCCCTCCCAGGGCGTGTCGCCACGGACTGTGCGAGGCGCTCTGTCTCTAGGGCGTGTTGCCGGGGGCCCGTGTGCACAGGAAAGGAAAACCACCCCTGCGGCTGTCGCTGCTTTAACCATCTCTGTAAAACGTGCTTAGTTTACCAAGAAAAGGTCCAAGCAGACTGACCAGCTTCAGAGTTGTGGCCGCCCTGGGAGCCCCGGCCGGTGGAGAGGGGCCGGTCTCCTCTGCCAGCGGCCAGCCCCTCTTCCCTCCACCGCAGCTCAGGCCGAGGGGGGACAGGCGCTGGGACAGCCCTGAAGTCACTAGCTCATCTGCCACAGGTTAGGAATATTTATCCAACAGATTGTCTGCACTCTTGTATGCTCCTTACTGTGCATCTGTCACCATCCCTGCCACCTCGCCCCAGGCCCTCAGATGAGCCACAGGAACCAAGCTTCTTCACCCTGGTGTGACTCAGGACACTACAGCTGCACATGGACCATGCTTCGCAAACAAGGAAACAGGTGCTCAAATCCTGAGGACTTCCTCTGCGGGACATGTGTAAAGCACAGAAGACGCGGAAGGACCGGCGAACGGTCCCCAGAACTGCTTCTGGAGTCCCAGCTCCGAGACAGAGCCATTCGAGGACATGAGTTTCCCTCACCCACTGCTCCCTGACCCTCCCTGTCACCATTCTCAGCCCGGCCCCAGTTCTCTGAGTACACCAGCCTGAACGACGGCAAGGAGAATGATCACCAAGGTTCTAGTCTTTTCCACGGAGGAAAGCAATCTCTGGGTGATCATGTGCTGAACTTACAAATTAATATCACTACATTTAAAATGCAAAGGTAGCTCTAACTCAGGTTATTAGTTCCTAAAGCCAAATTGCACAGCTGCTCTTTGAGGAAAGCTGCAGCCCAGAGGAAGGTCACCAGCTGGTGACTCGTGACCACATGCAGATGGAAGAGTTCTGAAAACTGGATTAAATGGGAAGAACTGTAGTTAGTCTGTACCAATTTGCATTCAGTGAAGAGAATATTCTTAAGGATTTTCACATCTTAAAAATTATTTTAATTAAAATGTTAGAAACCAAATTATCAACTTATGACTGAGGTGAAAAGGTTACGTTTCTTCCTGCAGAACCCAGGCAGTGAGAACCCTCAGATTTCAGAACAGCAGGATTCAATGACAGGCTGACCGCAATCATGTCTGAAATTCAAAAGAGAAACCAATGAGAAGATTCTGATAGATGTAACTGTGATAAAACAGCTAATATTAAAATGGAAGTGTGAACTGGAACAATAAAGTAGTAATTCCAACATTAATGATAAAGTAATTAATGAAAACATTAAGTTTAAATTACAATGAAATACTCTAAGAATATACATATGAGTATCAATCTTGATAACATTATTTACATAATATGTGCTTAAACTTATTAATATTGAATTATGCAGTAATTACTAAAAGTAATTATACCTTATTAATACCAAATTATGAAGTACTAATATATTCTACATTACTAATTTATTGGTCTGATGTCAATAAAATTTTAATGGAATGCTTTCAAAGTTTCCCAGAAATATTTATATATAAGTTGTGTGAGGTATTCTTTGGCCAACAAAGAAAGCGATGTTTATCTTAAAGTGCTGGCATTTTCCAGCGAATGCTTTTTTTTAATTATTTGTTTAGAGCAGTTTTAGGTTTACAACAAAATTGAGAGAAAGGCATAGATATTTTCCATCTACTGCCTGACTCTGTACGTGCACAGCACCCCCACCCCCGCCTCATCATCAACACCATTCGCCCAAGGGGTATGGTTTTGTTTTTCACCAAGGAGAGCCCTACATGGACACATCGTCCCCAGAGTCCACAGTCACCTCACGGCCACTCTTGTGCTGTACATCGTGGACGTGGGCAATGTATAATGACACAGAGCCTTCATGACAACACCATTCAGAGTATTTTCACTGCCCTAAAAACCCTCTGTGCTTATCAAATCTTTAAAAACTGTGTATTTGTAAACAAACAAAAAAAAGGAGTATCAGGAAGTTATATTTTAATGTCCTTTCATTTTCCACATAATAAAATCATTATTATTCACTTTACATTAATAAAGAATTCCTAATACTGGTTTATATTCTCACATGAAATGTTCAGTGGTTTGCACTATGCATGCTATAGATATAGCATTTTCTGCTGAAGAGTACTTTCTTTGAATATTCAAGTTACTACCCACTAGACTATTTAATCGACAACATTCGGCTTATCCCATACGATATTTGTCGTGTTTATACTACTGATTAAAATTTCATAATAATTGCTTGCATCTTAATGTAAACCCAATGGAATCCTTTCCCACATTCATTACATTTATAGGGTTTCTCTCCTGTGTGGGCTCTCTGATGTGAGTGGAAGTCAGTGCTTTGACTGAAGTGTTTCCCACATTCATCACACGCATAAGGTTTCCCCCCAGTGTGAGTTCTCTGGTGTATATAAGGCTGAGTGATCCAACGGAACCCTCTCCCACATTCCGTATACTTGTAAGGTTTCTGGCCTGTATGATTCTTTGGTGCTTAGGCTTCTGGCTGAAGCATTTCCCACGTTCCGTACATTTGTACCCCCCACCCTGCCACCATGTGATTCAGCACATACTGAGTCACCATGATCTGCAAGGAAAACTTCCCCACATTCCTTATATTCACAGGTATCCTTTTTAGTGTGAAATCTCTGCTGTTCAAAGGAGAGAGAGGCTGTTACAGAATTTCTCACATACACGAATTCTTTTCTCTACATATGACTCCTACTTTGAACATGCAGTGAACACCTCCTGTTAACATCTTCCCTGTGTTAGTTACATACGCAATGTGTGTTATTTTCTACAACACAAAGAGATTTCCTTTTTCGTAACATCTCACCTACAGAGCTATCAGATTTATTTGAAAGATCTCACTAGTTTCAAAGACTGGATGCAAGAGCTATGTTTATGTGTTTGTCCTTTAAGAAGAACTCATGTAGTGGTTTTGAGCAACAGCTTAATTTTTCCCCTAAATTCCAACCACCCAAAGCTTTCTGCTGAGACAGTATTTACACCCGACTCAAATAACATTCTAAATCTGTTAGCACCCACGTCATTAATGTTCAGGGAGGGTTCACCCCTTTGAAACTTACAATTGACATGCAATTAGATGGGTCCTTTCTGCAGACATCTTGTCTCCTAAGGCCACTTTTCCTGTCTAAAATAATGTAAACAAAATGAACTGCTAGTGTGCCTTAGAGGAAGGACACCGTTGAAAACGTGCAAGGCCTGTGTATGTTTCAAATACTGACCCTTACATGGGGAATATGAAAAGGGGGAATGTGTCAGTGATTTGAAAGGCATTTCAGGAAAGTGAAATGATGAAGTGTTTTCAGATGAAACAAGATGTCTGTTGCTGACACCCCCCATTCTGCTCCCCCTGCACCAGCATCTTCCCAGTGCTAAGCTCACACAAGCCCGGGGCTCACCCGGAATCAGGCCTGGGGGAAATCCTCTCCCTTCCCTCCACAGCTCCACTCCTTGCTGCAACTGGGAAATCACATCTGATTTGCAGAGTTGATACCCTGTTTGTGGGGAGTGAAAGACATACCGATTTTAGACCCTGTGCAGAGAAACGTGAATGATCTTTAATTTCAGGACAGGGCACGAAGGAAGAACCGGAGAGCAACAAAGGAGAGGCCAGGGAAGAGCACCCTGAACACTGAAAATGCTAAGGCCCTTCACCACAGCAAGAAGAACATCCTGACACCTTGCCAACACAGGGAGATGTTCTTGTTGCTGATGTGCAAGACCAAGGTCAAAGACAGAGTGAAGAATCTTTAGTGCTTTTCAACAAAGGAGAAATTATATGTTCCCACTAGACTTAATTTTGAAAAATAAGATAAAAACAGAGAAGGAGGCAAACCATAAGAGACTCTTAAATACAGGGAACAAACAGGGTTGCTGGAGGAGACGGGGATGGGCTACATGAGTGATGGGCATTAGGGAGGGCACTTGCTGGGAAGAGCACTGGGTACTGTATGTAAGTGATGAATCACTGGGTTCTACTCCTGAAACCAATAGCACACTGTATGTTAAGTAACTTGAATTTAAATAAATAAATTTAAAAATACCAATTAAGTACACAGAAGCTTCACCGAAACAATTTAATTTCTCTCTGCAAATAGGTAAAAGGTTAATAAACATTGGGGCACCTGGGTGGATCAGTTGGTTAAGGGTCTGATTTCAGCTCACTTCATGATCTCATGGTTTGTTAGTTCAAGCTCCACATCAGGCTCTGTGTGGACAGCTCAGAGCCCACTTTGGCTCCTCTGTGCCCTCCACTCTGCCCGTCCCCTGCTTGCTCGCATGCTCTCTCTCAAAAATAAATAAATATTTTAAAAATTAGGTAATAGGTATGATTTTCACAAATGAATTTTTAACTACCAGCTGACCATACAGAGAACAGTTTTTGTAATATTTAGTGCTTTCATTCACTTAAAATATTCATTGAATTCCCAGCACAGTCCTGGGCATTACAGATCTAGAAGCAAGAAAGACACAAAAGAGGGGTCAGGAAAACTATATTCTTTTGAGGTAACAAAACAGGTGTAAGTGAGAAGAATAAACAAATTATATCCAAACAGTGTTAAGAACCATGAAAGAATCTGAAGGAGGGCACGAGCAGAGGGGTGAAGTGAAAGCTGGATACTTGCTTAATAAACTTATCAAAGCTGACAGGCTCACCCACAGACACCAGATGACCAATGTTCTCCAGCATCACATCTCTGTACAGCTTCCTCTGGGACGTGTCCAGCAGGGCCCACTCTTCCTGCGTGAAGTCTACAGCTATATCCTTGAAGGTCACAGATCCCTAAAACACCGGAGACATTTTGGTGCATCCAGGGCCTTCCCTGTCAAAGGAGTATACTGGGCATGATGGTGCCGGGGATGGGTTGCTGTACACGCAGAGAGGTCAAACCCTGTCTGGGGTTCTAGTCACACGTTTCTCTACACTGCCTTGTCATGTGTCTTTCACACACACTCACACTTTGTAAACATAACTTCATTACATTACAAACAAGTATCTCACGGGGTCCAGTGGAAATAACCTGGACACAACAGTGCCCGACTTTCCCACAGGACTGAATGCGGCGTCCAGCAGAACCTGGAAAAGTGAGTGTGACCTCTCCCCTCTCTACACAATCCACGTGTTCCTGATAAGGCGTAAGACACACGGGTCACAAGCCAAGCCCCAGGGGCCCTACGTACGTAAGGATGTCCTGCCCGGACCCACCTGTGGGAAGGCCTTGCCTTCCGATCTCCTCCAGGACCTCCGAGATGGCGTATCCCTCTCCCCGCTGTAACAGCACCCTGTCTAAATACCAGTGGGTAACAGAAGCCTCTCAGTTGAGCCTGATCTTCCTAGTCCTGCAAATTTTGCTACAGGACTTTACATTTAGTTCTATTACAATCCTTCTCAATGCACAACCCAAATTGGGAAAATATTCATCAGAAATTTGTTTTCAAATTTGAACAAAGTTTAATTACAAAGAGGGAAACAGGTTGTTTGGAACAAGAGTGGTAAGGAAAATTTTTCTTTGCTTAATTTATTAAAATGCTCAAACACAGTCTACAAAAACTTTAGTAACTTTAAAATTGGGAAAGATAGGGGCGCCTGGGTGGCTTAGTCGGTTAAGCGTCCGACTTTCGCTTGGGTCATGATCTTGCGGTTCGTGGGTTCGAGCCCCGCTTCGGGCTCTGTGCTGACTGCCAGCTCAGAGCCTGGAGCCTGTTTCAGAGTCTGTGATTCCCTCTCTCTCTGACCCTCCCCTGCTCATGCTGTCTCTAGCTCTCTCCTAGAAATAAATAAAACATTAAAAAAAAATTAAAAAAAAATTGGGAAAGATAAATAAATGATTGCTCACTGCTCTCTAGCTTCCCACACTCCGCCAGTCTCAACCCTGCAGAGCCCTCCTCTGCAGTATCTGAAACCCTGGATGGGCTGAACTCACCTGAAGAAACATCTGCCTCCCTACAGGCCTGTGAACTTCTGCTCATTCTCATTTCTATCACCTGTATTCACCGCACACCTAAGCCCACTGCAGACACTAACATGGTTCATGAATGAGTCACTTCTCAACTGAGGTCACGGGATGGATGAGAAGAAACAACTTTTCTGCAAGGACAGCCTTAATAGGATGGGGAATGGAATACAGTAGTGTAATACTGGGTAGGGGGTTATTTCTTGATCAAACCCTGAGCTGCCACAAGCCTCCCAGAGACCTGGTGAAGTATGACTGACACTAATAGTTCATGGGGGCACACAGACAATCCAAGTCATGGAGGGAAATCCTCTCATCCCCTGGAAAAACAGGTATCCATGAGAAAGAAGAGAAAGTTCTACTCACCTGTGGTTGCATTGTCTAGAACTCAGTTGCCCTTTCTTCCTGTGTGTTCTCACCAAGGGACAGTCCAATAACTAAGCCGACAAAGCTGAGGAAAGAGAAAGAACCCATGAGACTTGTCTTTTCCAATACTCCTAGATATGCCCATCTTGCAAATGCAAATCTTCACATGGTAGTGACTCCCCCTCCCCTGGTTCACCTCCATGTACCTGCAGAGTAAACAAGGATAAACAAGGAAGGGGGCTTGTTTATCTCCAAGAATAAACAATAAGAAGTCAATAGTAAAGTCAACAATAAACTATTAATATCCCCATTATAGAGACAGCAAAAGCACAGGGGTTTCTAGTTTACTTAGACTTGATACTGAGAGGTCTTAATTACATCCTTAGCAGCAGAATCCTAGGAGAATCTGACTCCTGTCACATGGAGGTTCTTGGATCCATAACTAAGGACACCATTTTGGAATTTCATATTTTATCATTCTTGGTTAGGTCCACTAGCGTTGTTTTCCAGCACCCATCTCAGCTCACGAGTGCCTCATCATCTCCCAATAAACACGTGCCCTCAGTCATCTTGGCTCCTCAACATGTAGGATTAAGGTGCTGTTGGTGCCTCAACCCACTTGTATCACTCATCGTCTTGGACATGTGGCCAAGCAACAAAGGGATCTCTTTAAAGTGGGGCTGGAACACTTCAGAGACCCAACCCCTGCTCAAGTGTTCAGTGACTCTCCTATCATACAAGTCTAGCACATACAACCCCTTGCACAGCAAAGAAGCAGGAGTATATATGCCACAATGCTACACACTACAGATTGCTGCACAATTAGACCAGAAGACAGGCTCATAAAATATAGAGTGCAGGGTTTCGTTTTAGAGATAACTTATTGACTTCTTGGGGCCTGGAGTTCTAGTTATTTTTATCAACAAGTTTATCTCTGTACTTCATGATTTAAGTATATAAAAGAATTTATCATCTCTAAAGTACTACCTAAAACAATGTTTATAACTAAATACACTGCATCCACAAATGCTGATAACATGTCAAGAAAAGGATATGATTAAAACCCAATGACCCTGAGGACCTGGAAAGAAAAAAAAAAAAAAACAACTGCTGGTATTAACTGAGACTCCGTGAGTGGACTTTACATGTAACTGCTTACATACACTGAACTTAATACTCAGCAATAACTCTGCCTTTACAGATTACTTACACATTTAATGAGTTATGTACACTAGATTCATAAAACTTTATTTACAGGACAAAACTACATGGCTAAAAATTGACAACTAGAATTTAAAATTAACTATCTCTGGATGAGAACTGAAGAATTTCATCTTGAAGAATAGTGGAAATTTTTACCCACATATGTCACCAGTCAGATCCATGACCAGAGACTCCTCTCTCAAAACCTCTTCCTCTCAGCCTGCTCACATAATTTCTCCCAGGATCTCCTACATGGGAACCTCCAGCTGAGTGACCCCCATTTCCAAAATTAGCCTCCACCTCTAATTTGTATTGATCAGTGTAACATACACTTCTCATTCCAACATACACACACCAAGACCAACAATTCTAATGCCCTTCACTTCTTCCCAACATCTACTACTCGAAACTCCAACTGCAGAGGACTCCAGTATCTAACGCTCTCATGGCAGCATCCGTCACAGCTCAGAATGAGGGACTGAGCCACTCTAAATACAGTGTCACAGTCTCCCAACGGCTTTTTCTAAATATCTGGCTTCTTACTTTGGCTTAACAGCTCCCCTGCCATGCTTGAGTCATGTGTTAATAGTACCCATTAATAGTGCTTTTCTATTCTCACAAAAATCTCATCTTTTCCCTTAGTTTTCCAAAATGAAAAATCTCTTCCTACCGCAGAGATGAACCAAATAATATGAAGAAATATTTCACCTCACTGGCAAGAAACCTACAATTATTTCCTGATTTCCAACCCATCAGTACTTCCACTCTTGCAAAAACTGAGAAGTCACCTCTATTCCTAATTAAATCCAACTTCTCCAATTCCCATTCTTTCCTACTTCCTCGAATATTTTATGTTCTTCATTATAAACCAAATAAATGTCTTTTACCAGTAACCTCTTCATCATTTTTCCATCTATCTCCTTAAACTCATTTAGTCTCTCCATTCATCAAAGAAAAACGACCAATTTATACCTAGCTGCTGACACATGACCTTTTCTCTTCAAAATGAACCTGAAGATACAGTACATATTTAGTTACAATTTCTTCACATTCCCTCACTGTGATTAACAAAAATTAGTTCTGATTTCCAAGTTAATAAATCTTGTTAAAATCAGTTATTCCCCCTTAATTAAATCCAGTGAGTGTTTCTCTGCCTTTTATTTGGAATCAAAACAATACTGGCACATGACCTCTGTTTGGGAACTTTCTTTTCTAGGCTTTTCTGACAATTCACATTCCTAACTGCCTTTGAAACAAACTAAGCACTCCTTCCAGAAGTCCTCTGCAAGGTGCACCTTCAACAACAAAAGTGCTGAAGTATCTCCAGGTTCGATTCTACCCCTTTTCTCTCCCCTTACAATATACTGTCATGGAAATCTCACAACACTCTTTCACTTGCTTCAATTTCTTCCACGGTCATCTCTAAACTCAAAACTAAAAACATACCTAGACTCCACTGCTGTGCTGTAGTCCCCACCTACATGTACTATAGGCACGTAAAAGGAAATATATTTCAAAATGAAGCCATTAACTCTTCCACAATAAAAATTTTTTGTCTTCTAGTCTTCCAAGTCAGATAACGAATCCACCGGATATCCAAAGATTCATCTCTGACACTGAAGAGCCAAAAATTAAGGCCTCCATTAAGAGCAACCTCCGGCTGCACGTAGCCCCAGTCCCAGTCCCAGGAAAAGCCTCACACTGTTCAAGGCTAAAGCCATCCTCGGACCGCCCTCAGGTCAGCTAATCAAAAGACATTCCTATGGTCTGAGTCAAGGCTGGGACCTGCAGATACAAACCAGCCAATTTCTCACCACTTGCCTGAACCCCACGTGGGCCCTTTGAACTCACCTCATAATTGGTCATTTTCAAAGGATTCTCAAAAGTCATGATTGGGTCCCACCAAAAGTAATGAACACCTCACAGATACTGAATGGTCAAAGCTGTTACCAGGGGTGCTGCTGTACAATTGTAATTGGTGCTAATGTGATGATGCTACATGTACTGTAACACCCCCATCCCTTACTCCTTAAAATCCCTATTCACTATTGTTCTTCGCTTCACCTTGCTGCCATGACACCGGTAGGCTGGTGAGCCCCTGCTCGAGCTTGTAATAAAGACCCTTTTAGGGGCACCTGGGTGGCTTAGTCGGTTAAGCGTCTGACTTTCTCTTAGGTCATGATCTCGCTGTTTGTGGGTTCGAGCCCCGCTTCTGGCTCTGTGCTGACTGCCAGCTCAGACCCTGGAGCCTGTTTCAGTCTGTGACTCCCTCTCTCTCTGACCCTCCCCTGCTCACGCTGTCTCTCTCTCTCCTAGAAATAAATAAAAATATTTTAAAAAAAAGACCCTTTTGTACTTGCATCGGTGCCGGCTCCTTGGAGGTCTCTGGGAACTCACGAATCGGGCACAACACCACTTTTCAGAACCACACAATTAAGCCTGCTGTCATCTCTCCACTGAGCACTATCATCTTTCATTTCTACCCCAATATCTACATACATATGGCCACTTCACACTCACTAGGTTTCCATCTGAGATTAAAGGCCATTTCTTCAGACATCCCTTCTTTAAACTACTTCCTAAATAAGTGGTTCCTTCTTACCTTGTTGTCTTGAATAGAACCTTACTTTGTTTCCTTCAAGTTACTCATGTAACTTCTTACTATGCATTTATTTATTTATTTGCTCCTTTCTTCACTGCCAGGACTACCTGCAGAAAAATCATCTACAGCATTTTAAGGCAAGGTTCTCTTTGACTATGATTTGTTAATTATGAATAAACAGAAATTCCATGTCCCCATCACCTAGTCTACCCTCAGATGTGGTACTACAAATGGCCCTTGTCATTATAAACAATCATATTCATCATTAATAATTATGGTAAAATAAAAGAGGTTGGATCTGATGGGGGAGATTTTTCTTCGGTATTTCCAGAACCTAAGGAGACAGAAAACCTGGGATACTGGGTGGTGACTGAGCACACCATCACCGCAGACCCAAACTCAGAACTTCACTTACTTTAGAAATAGATATATAGTTACTGTTGGACTCATTCTGACATAGTTGTTAACTTCATCAGATTTGCAATGCAAGGCAGAGAGCTTGTTTACCTTGGGTGTTAACTGAGATAAATATCACCAAGGAAAAACTAGTTTAACAAAAAGAATTCTCCTCTAATTAATTAAATAATTTAGATACAGTTATGAAAAACTGAACAATTCCTAAACCCTACCTGAGTTCTGCAGGCATTCAAAGGCCTCACTACATTGCGGGTTCGGGCCTGTTCTGGCAGTCACTTCAGGCAAGATTTACAGCAAGCCGATCAGCACTTACATGTGGGTTTAGCCTACCAAAATAATTCTGGGGCTGCAGGCTTCAACCTGGCAATTCCACTTCTGAGTATTTTACATGAAGGAAACAAAAATACTAACTCAAAAAGATATATGCACCCTCATGTTCACTGCAGCATTATTTACAACAGCCAAGCCATTGAAGCAAACTAGTGTCTACCCAGGAGTGAATGGGTAAAGAAAATGCAGCAGAGGTACACACAATGGAATACTATTCAGCCATTAAAAAAAGGAAATCTTTCCATCTGGGACAATGTAGATGAACCTTACAGGCATTATACTAAGTGAAGTAAGTCAGACAAAGAAAGGCAGACCTCACTTATATGTGGAATCTAAAAAACAAACAAAACAAAACACCTGAAACAAAAAACAAACCCAAAGTCACAAAGAACAGATTGGTGGTGGCTAGAGGCAGGGGTGAGGAAGGGCAAAACGGGTGAAGATTGTCAAAGGCACAGACTTCCAGACATGAAATAAGTAAGGAATAGGGATGAAATATACACCATGGTGACTACAGTTAATAATGTATTACGTACTTGGAAGTTGTTAAGAACAGATCTTAAAAGTTCTCATTATAAGAAAAAACATCTGGGGGCGCCTGGGTATCTCAGTCAGTTAAGTGTCCGACTTCAGTTCAAGCCCTGATCTCATGGCTCCATGTTCGAGCCTCTCATTGGGCTGTGTGCTGACAGCTCAGAGCCTGGAGCTGCTTCAGGTTCTGTGTCTACCCCCCTTTCAGTCTCTCCCCTGCTCACACTGTGTCTATATCTCTCAAAAAACTAAGTTTTTAAAAAAAATTTTAAGAAGAAAAAAAATCTGTAACCCTGTGATCATTTTGCAATATATACAAATACCAAATTATGTTCTATACGTGAAATTAATATACTGTTACTCTATTAAGTAAAAACAGAAATCTGAGAGGAAGGCAAAAAATGACTTCTAGTCTTGGCTCATCTCTACTTTGTCCTTGGTTAAATTCCTAAACCCAGAGTGAATCCTTGTTTTCCCCTCACTAGTCAGAAGAGGCCACATGTTTGAGCCTGGAACGCCCCCTTTTCACCTCAAAAGCTAGACTGCAGACCGGTCGAGACTGCCTCTGACACCGCACGCCCTGACCTCGGGGGCTGCACGGCCGATCCGACACTGTCGTGACACGCAGCTAGTTCAGGAAGCTTCCGAGCCGAGCGCCACCCCACGTGGGGCTACACAGGTAAGACGCACTTGTACAAGTACAGCATCGCCGCCTTTACAGAGCGCCTCTGAGCTGACGGCCGGCCTCCTGCTGCCTGATTTGAGCTCGTTTAAAAACACTGAGCAACACACTGGGCACATTTCCGAAATTAAAATGGGGGGGCGGGTACAAGACACGTTTATTCTCACACCTCTGGATATATTCAAGAATCTGAACATTCTGGGGGTTCGTTAGCGTGCGTACTTTATTCTTTTAACGCCTTCCTATGTTACCTAGGTTAATACAAAGGAAGAGAACGCCACCCCAACTTGCATCTGTCTGAGGATATTTAGCCACGTCGTAAGGGCTGTAAATCAATACTACAGAATATTCTTAAAATACTAGGACCTCTCGGAATAACTGGGCCACAATTTAGAAGTGATGGGAGTAGAAGCACAGTGTGTTTCAAGAGATTTTTTTTTTTAATGAAATTTAGAATTCAGAGGTCGCAGCGTATCTCTGCAATAAGGTAGAATAAACAATTCTGAAGGGATGGTGGACGTCCTATTTCCCTTCTGAGGGCAACTTTGCGCTTCAAAATCCGTTCTTTTCCTTCCTTGTCTTTTTATAAATACTGTATAAATTCACAAGCGTCTTGGACCTATTTCACATCCACCTGTCAGTGAGGTCCTACAAAAGATGTTTCAGTGACCCGACGCTTACTTACAATGATCTACGGCTGTCGCCGGGTCATGAGAAAACGTGCGCCGTCGAAATGCGTCAACCAGGAAATGGGACAAGCCGAGGAGGGGTATTTTAAAACGCAGACACGGCAACTTCCTTGAGAGCCCGTAAAGTCCAATTATAATCAAGTCTGATCTGGGTGTAAATAAAATCTAAAATCCTGACACTGAAAATACAGCCGTGCGTTTTCACACACCTACCTCTCTAGTCTTCGTATTTTTCCAACTATGACACTTTCACTCTCTATGACAAACCGCCCGGCGCGAACCAAGGCCGCGCAGCGCCCACGCAGCGCCCCTTCCGCCCGCGACCGGATGTGTCCGCCCCAGGCCCTTCCCGAGCCCCTGCCTCGGCCGAACACCCCGAACTTTTGTTCCGTCCTCTCTCCACCGCCACGCGGTTCCCGCCTCCCCGAAGCCGGACCAGGAGGCCCCCGATCCCGCGAAACAGCCCCAAATCTCTACAACTGCCCACGGCATGCTATGATTTCACCCCCAGTGGCCCTCGATGACCGGGCACTCCCGTAAAACACGTCCTGGGGAAACCCTACACAAGAAAGGGAAGGGAAAGGCACGCGAGGCGGTGCGGGCAACAGCGAGCTTCTTTCTGGCTATTTAAGAGAAAGTCCCCACAGCGGCCCCCTCCCAGCAGTGCGGCAGCACAGGGACGTTACTCACAGCCGACCTGGGGCCCGCGTCGTCAGTGACGCCTCCTCCGTCGCCCCCGAGAGAACGCGTGAGAGAACGCGTCTCCGGGCTCTCGTGCGGACGCAGCGTCGACGGCAAGGGGCGCGATGCGCATGCGTTCCACGTTGGCCAAAGGCGGCAGGTTGGCGCGCCCCCTGCCGGTCTTCAGGGTGCAGCGCAGGAAGCTCAGACCTCATGTGTCCTGGTGAGGCTCTTACCGTGTGCCCTCGCTTGGGAGTGAGGGTCTAGAGCCAAGCGAGTGAGATGGTTAGGATGGCCCATATTTAGTGGATTACAGGTGGTATGAACTGTTAGGCTATGTCTTGCTTAATAGAAATGGGTGCTGTTCTTCCCGAAATGCATCTCTGTCTATGTATTTATCAGTGGATGCGTAAATAATACTCCCATGTGCACACACAAGTTAGGTTACACATAAATTTCTTCACACTGTCAACTGAGTCGCTAAGAAACAACCACTCCCCTGTAGCAGTGAGATCATGCATACATTCTTCTGAAGTATGCAGGGTAAGAATTGGATACTAGGGTGTAGTGGCGTCCCAGAGAGCAGGGGTGGCTCCTACCTACTCTGCGACCCTCCTCTTTCCTGACACCTCAACAGGGGCCCATTGGGATTTAGACAGGAATGTTTTTGGTTGTGGTGATCCTGAGACTCAGGCAAGACATGTGTAGGCATGTGGGGATGCTCCAAAGCAGAAGTTTTTATTTTTGAGAGAGAGAGAGAGAGAGAGAATGTGAGCAGGAAAGGGTCAGGGAGAGAGGAAGACAGAAAATTGGAAGCAGACTCCGTGCCGTCAGCACAGACCCAGATGCAGGGCTCAAACTCACTAACCAGGAGATCATGCCCTGAGCCAAAGCCGGACGCTTAATCAACTGAGCCACCCAGGTGCCCCAGAAAATGTCATTTTAAAAAATGTCACGGGGGTTCAGGGATGGGTTAAAGAGATGATGGGAATTCGGGAGTGCACGTGCTGTGATGAGCACAGGTGGTGTATGGAAGTGTTGAATCACTACATTGTACACCTGATACTACCCTATGTTAACTGAGATTAAAATAAAAACTTAAAATAAAAAAGTAAAAAATAAAAAATGTCACAAGGAAATTTGGGTTTAAAAAATATGTGTAGATTGGGGCTCCTGGGTGGCTCAGTTAAGCATCTAATCTTGATTTCGGCTCAGGTCATAATCTCACAGTTTGTGGGATTGAGCCCTGCATTGAGCTCTGCACTAAGCATGGTGTCTGCCTAAGATTCTCTCTCTCTCTCCTTCTTTCCCTTTCCCCGTACACACACACACACACACACTATATAAATAAATAAATAAATAAATAAATAAATAAATAAATAAATAAGTGTAGATCAGTCTTCCTAGAATAAAAGCCATCACCCTTCACTCATGTCATCGCTTACTTGTGAAAAGTGGGAGAAACTCTAAAATGGCTCTGAAACATCGGATGGTGCTGCAGGAAAATATATAAGCCATTTTCCTTACAGATGTATGGATCAAGTAATAATTGAAGTAACGAAAAGGAAGCCAGCAGTGGATTTAAAATAATTTATTAGAAACATTTTTAAAGTAATGAACAAATGCTTCATATATTTCCTTATTTACTTAAAACACCCTCCCCCCTCAATTTAGAGAAAATAAAATGAAACTCTATGTGTTCTTAAGATAGTTTCAAAAACTGCCAACAGTTAACAGTGCTGTAGAACTTTCCAAACTCAAGTCAGTGAGTGAGTAGGTGGGGGGAGGAACCTAGATTCTTAAAAGCAAACCTGGAGTCATATCATTTTTTCTGTAAATAGTGTACTAGTGAGGAAAAAGTGATAAAATATGAAAATAATCTGGAAAACCACCTGTCATTTAGGGACACTCTTAATATTAGTTCGTGTGTGTGTGTGTGTGTGTGTCTGTCTGTCTGTCTTCCAGGGAGATAGATCTCCTTGAAAGTCTGTTGCAGGGACATTACCCCACCCCTCGGCCTCTGAAGCCCTCTCCTATGCTTAACATTAAGGCTGTAGCACTTTCTCAGCCCTCATTTCCCTGTTGCCCCTTTTACCATCTGCTCTTCCCTATCACT
Organism: Hyaena hyaena; assembly: GCF_003009895.1. Taxonomy (NCBI): domain Eukaryota; kingdom Metazoa; phylum Chordata; class Mammalia; order Carnivora; family Hyaenidae; genus Hyaena; species Hyaena hyaena. The sequence continues at coordinate 28,363 of NW_024081307.1, read as the reverse complement.
TTCAGGTCAGGGTTTAAGAGATTGTGTTCTTTATCCTGGAGCTGTTGGTTGGCATCAAATCCGTTCCTCTTTGCTGTGCACATTGCTTCCAGTCCAGTATGGGCTTATACAAGAGGGCAGGAATGGCAGTTCCCTGGTGCTGGGCATACCTAGAAATACTGCAAAGGCTTCAGAGGGTGGGGACCTCCTCTCTAGCCTCCCATACTTGTTCCATCTATTCCTGGCTCCCTACGGGTCTTAGGGAAATTTTCATTGAGGCTGGCGGGCCATGGATGCCCTCCCTGGGTCTTGCAGGCAGGCACAAGTGGTTGCTGATACCAGAAGTGACTCACAATGTTTCTCAGAGGCTCAGGAAGGCCAAGATGCCCTCGCCAAGCTTCCACTGTCAAAATGTCCACTCAAGGACCCTGGAAGGAAACTTGGAAATTTTGTGGATGCTTATATCTATAAAGGGCACCAGAAATGACCTGGAAGCATCTGTCCATTTGTATGTATTTTTGGGAAATCTCCATCATCTTCTTCAGTAAACCAGACACCCTTCTTGGATAGAACAAGTCGACTCAGCATTTTCTAACAGCAGCAGTAACAATAATAAATCATAATCACAGTAATAATTGTGACCATGGTGATTAACCATAACAATGATAATAGTCTATGATGAGAACCATAATAATAACAATAATAATGAGATGGAAGAATAGACTATAGGCCACCACAGTGTAGGAGAATATCAACTTTCCATGTGACACAGAAAGACAAAGGCTTTCAATAGTTTAAAATTATTTTCAATAATGTAAGAATGCTTCAATATCCTCAGACTGAAAACATGGACCAGAGTATAACTCCTACAATAATATGATGCAATAAAAGCATATCTTGAAATCCCTGTAAAGATAACACCAACCTCCTTCACAGAGCTCAAACAAACAATCCTAAAATTTCTGTGGAGCCAGAAAAGACCCCGAATAGCCAAATAATCTTGAAAAAGAAAACCAAACCTGGAGACATCACAATCTCGGACTTCAAGCTGTATTACAAAGCTGTGATCACCAAGACACTATGGTACTGGCACAAAAACAGACATTCAGATGAATGTAACAGAACAGAGAACCCAAAAATGGACCCACAAATATATGGCCAACTAATCTTTAACAAAGCAGGAAAGAATATCCAATAGAATAAAGACAGTCTCTTCAGCAAATGGTGTTGGGAAAACATGGACTGCGACATGCAGAAAAATGAACCTGGACCACTTTCTTAAACCATACATAAAAATGAACTCAAAATGGATGAAAGATCTGAACATAAGACAGGAAGTCATCAAAATCCTCTAGGAGAAAGCAGGCAAAAACCTCTTTGACCTCAGCTGAGGCAAATTCTTACTCAACAAATCCCCAGAGACAAGGGAAACAAAAGCAAAAATGAACTATTGGGACCTCATCAAAATAAAAGCTTCTGCACAGTGAAGAAACAATCAACAAAACTAAAAGGCAACCAATGGAATGGGAGAAGATATTTGCAAATGACATATCATATAAAGGGTTAGTATCCAAAATCTATAGAGAACTTATCAAACTCTATATCCAAAGAACAAATAATCCAGTGAAGAAATGGGCAAAAGACATGAATATACACTTCTCCAAAGAAGACATCCAGATGGCTAACTGACACATGAAAAGATGATCAACATCACTCCTCATCAGGGAAATACAAATCAAAATACCAACGAGATACCACCACACACCAATCAGAATTGGTAACGTTAACAACTCAGGCAACAACAGATGTTGGTGAGGATGTGGAGGAAGAGGATCTCTTTTTCATTGCTGCTGGGAACGCAAACTGGTGCAGCCACTCTGGAAAACAGTATGGAGATTCATCAAAAAATTAAAAATAGAACTATCCTACGGCCCAGAAATTGCACTACTAGGTATTTATCCAAGGGATACAGGTGTGCTGTTTCAAAGGGGCACATGCACCCCAATGTTTATAGCAGTGCTATCAACAATAGCCAAAGTATGGAAAGAGCCCAAATGTCCATTTATAGATGGGTGGATAAAGAAGATGTGGTGTGTATATGTACATATGTATGTATGTACATGTATATGGACATACATACATATGTACTCAGCCATTAAAAGAATGAAATCTTGCCATTTGCAACTACGCGGATGGAACTAGAGGATGTTATGCTAAGTGAAATAAGTCAGAGGAAGACAAATATCATATGACTTCACTCATATGAGAAATTTAAGATATCAACCAGATGAGCATAAGGGAAGGAAAGCAAAAATAATATAAGTACAAGGAGGGGGACAAAACATAAGAGACTCTTAAATACTGAGACCAAAGAGGGTTGCTGGAGAGGTTGTGAGGGGGATGGGTAAGGGGCACTAAGGAATCTACTCCTGAAATCATTGTTGCACCATATGGTAACTAACTTGGATGTAAATTTTAAATTAATTAATAAGATAATCAATTAATTAATGTAAATTAAAGGTAAATTAAAATTTATGAAATTAATTAATTAAGTGGGTTGGTTTAGCAGCCAGCAAGACTGAATCACGCTGAAAACATGAGCAAACCCACAGCCAGCAACACACCTGTGACTCTCCCTCACAGTAATAAACCTACTATTAATTAAGCATATTGAACAAAGACCTTCAGGTTGACATCATTGCAATAGACAGAGAAAGGATACAAGCATGTTAGCCAAGAACTGAGCAAAAGGCGAAATCATCTGAGGTTCACTTTTGCAAGGCAACAATCAGTTTAAGGAATGAGTCACGTTTCAGGCAGAGAACCCAGAAAGCATCTCATCCTGTGATTCTTCTCATTATTTTAAGAAGATCATATATCATAACATTAACAATCTCAACAATTTTGGGGTATACAGTTCAGGGGTATTACATTCATTGTGTTGTATGATTGTCACCACCATCCACCTCCTAAACTCTTGTCATTTCACTCAACTGGAACTCTACCCAATATCCACAGATTCTCCATTTCCCCCTCCCCCATCCCGTGGTGATCACCATTATACTATCTGTCTCTGAATTTGATTACTCTAGGCACCTCGTATAAGGGAAATCACACAATACTTGCTTTTCTGTGACTGGCTTATTACATGTAGTGCAATGTCCACCAGTTTGTCTGTGTTGTAACACATGTCAGAACTTCCTTTTTTTTTTTAAATATTTTTATTTATTTCTAGGAAAGAGAGAGACAGCGTGAGCAGGGGAGGGTCAGAGAGAGGGAGTCACAGACTGAAACAGGCTCCAGGCTCTGAGCTGGCAGTCAGCACAGAGCCCGACGCGGGGCTCGAACCCAAGAACCGCAAGATCATGACCTAAGCGAAAGTCGGACGCTTAACCGACTAAGCCACCCAGGTGCCCCATAGAACTTCCTTCCTTTTTACGGCTGAATAATACTCCACTGTATGGATAGACCACATTTTGCTTATCAATTTATCTGTAGCCTATGATTTAAGTCAGAAACATAATATGAATTGATGCTTCTAAAAAGTGTGCAGGTTTGTTAAATGAATGATGGCTAGCTCTCTCTACCTCTGTGCATAATGACAAATTTTTAGCTTGGCTGAAATGGAGTGGGATTAGGAAGGGGAAGAGAGATGAGATAAGTCCACCACAATAGAAAGACTTCACTTTGTACCAAAAAAAAAAAAAAAAAAATCTCAAGCAGACAGATATTTTTCTAGAAGATCAGGTGGGCAAAGTAAGTCCTCCTCAGGGCTCTACTAGCATATGATCACAGACCTATCAGTGCCTCCAGAGGGAGACATGCAATATTTCAGGAGGCTCATTGGAGGAACACATTTCAGCTAATACAGTGGGGACACAGAGCCAGTGTGTGGATTGTAGGTCTGCTGGGGATTTCTCTACAACCATCATCAAAAACTCTGACCCATTTCATGAAAAGAGAGATTATAGGGGTGTCCAGGTGGCTCAGTTGGTTAAATGTCCAACTCTCAATTTTGGCTCAAGTCATGATCTCACGCTTCGTGAGATTGAGTCCCATGTTGGGCTCTTCACTGACAGTGCGGAGTCTGCTTGGGATACTTTTTTTTCTCTCTCTCTGCCCCTCCCCCACTCATGCACACATGCTCTCTCTCTTTCTCTCTCTTTCTATATAGGAAAAGACCATATAATGTAGTATGGCATCAACAACAAAAATAATCCACAATAAAAAATGTACTGATAAAAATAATTACAATAGTCACCATTAATAATATTAACTCCACTGCTGTTAATATGGGAAATACTGATAAATAAGGAGGTTGGTGTAGAATCCCCTAAGTGAATGTCAAAGTGACTGTACCAGGCTTAATGGGATGGATTGTGTTTAGAGCCCTAGATGTACACATGAAATCTGTTACATGAGGCAAAGATGAGCAACCAGAAGGGGAAAAAAAGCCAGCCTGGAGGAGGGTCTGGGACAACTTGGAAAACTGCATGCAAATAACCTGAGGTCAGGGGCAGGGGGAACGGAATCCTGGGCCCGCTTGCAGCAGGATGATCAACAGATTTCAGGAGTTTGGCCCCCGTTGCAAGCAGGCAGGATTACATCTCTGCACCAGCACAAAAAAACCCAGTGTCAAATGGACACTCAACCTACCATTATTATTTCAGCCCCCGACTGCTCGGCGCCGTTTATGCATCTTCTCCACTAAGACTCTTGGAACTCCAGACTTCTCAGTTCACATCTCCGATGTCATTTAAAAATATTTGCAGGGGATTAAACGGGACTGGGTTGTAGGAAGGTGTCACCTACAGTGCTCCTAGACCAGCAAGGAGGTCACGGCATTTTTGGAGAAAGAATCAAAATGTCCTTAGATGCAATGGAATCCTTATTACATTAATCCTCTGCTTTAATTGTTTCCTCTTGGAAATTTAGAGAGTTTTAGGCCAGAAGAGCCTGTCTCTACAACTGAAAGAATTCCACTCAAATGTATCATTCAACTGAGAATGACATGGAAACAAAATTATTTACTCTATTTCATTAAGTAGTAACACTCTTACTTATTTCCCCACTAACCAAGAAATAATGTATAACATTGTTTTCCCCAGTTTTCTTTGGATAATTAATCAATTGTTACTATGTTCTTGAACCTATGCGGCCAGTGCCCGCCAGTCAAGGAAACATTTCAAAAAATTTTATTTTTCTGTCCATATTCCCCCCAGTTTGGTGTCTGTAGAATCGCACTGTGTCTGATGCCCTACTTCATTTCCAAGACATACAATGTTTCTTGGTTCACAGAATGCACTCCAAAGTATTTAGGAATGAGTCAAGGAACAAACGGATGTTCTTCTTCTTTTTTTTTTTAATGTTTTTTATTTATTTCAAGGAGAGAGAGTGAGACAGCGTGAGCAGGGGAGGGTCAGAGAGAGAGGGAGCCACAGACTGAAACAGGCTCCAGGCTCTGAGCCGGCAGTCAGCACAGAGCCCGATGCGGGGCCCGAACCCACGAACCGCGAGATCATGACCTAAGCGAAAGTCGGACGCTTAACCGACTAAGCCACCCAGGCGCCCCGAGGGCTGCCAGTTGGTATGAGTGTGGAGAATCCAATCAAACTGAACAGGGTGTGTCCCACAGGCTGCAGCTGTTTAGGATCAATTCAGTCAGGGTGTGACCCTGGAATGTAGCCCTTGAATAGGTTTATTAACAGTTTTTCCCGGAATAAAAGGGAAGTCAAACAGGCATTTGCCTTGAGAAGAAACGGAGAAGTCTGGGTACTGGAAGAAGAGGAGAAGAAGAGGAATTGGCTGCTTGATTGTGGAACTCACCACACAACCCGTGTGGCCTCCACTTCCTCCAACTCTGGGTTCTGGTGAGTTCTCCACATGGTGACATGTGAGTTGGCCTCACCCTCTTAAAATTATGTAGGTTCTTTCTATCTCTCTTTAAATATCAGTCTAATCATTTTTTTAAATGTCTATTTATTTATTTATTTATTTATTTATTTATTTATTTATTTAGAGTGGGGGGAGCACAGAGAGAGAGGGAGAGAGAACCTGAAGCAGGATCTTCACTCAGTGCGAAGCCTGGCTCAAGGCTTGGTCCCACCAACCACGAGATCATGACCTGAGCCAAAATCAAGAGTCAGACACTCAAACGACTGAGCCACCAGCCACCCCTAGACATCTGTCTAATCAAAGCAGCTTCTTAGGATCTTTATATTTCATTGTGTCAACATGTAGGCCACCATTCTCATTCCCCATTTCTTACTATCTATGTCCCCTTTCCATATTGATCTTGAATCTACTTCAGTATTTTATCTGCCTACCCTGATTCTAGATCTTTGTTTTCCAACAAAATACTAATGAGCCACATGTGACTATAAGATTTAAAATCATAAGATTAGGGGCATCTGGGTGGCTCAGTCACTTAAGCGTCTGACTTTGGCTCAGGTCATGAACTCACGGCCCTTGAGTTGGAGCTCTGTGTTGGGCTCTGTGCTGACAGCTCAGAGCCTGGAGCCTGCTTCAGATTCTGTGTCTCCCTCTCTCTCTGCCTCTACCCACCTTGCACTCTCTCTCTCTCTCAAAAAAAATATACATTACAAAAAATGAAATCATAACATTAAATGACTGAACTTCAGATCTCAGCAGCGCTGGTCCGATTTCAGTACCCTAGAACCACCTGTGTCTGGTGGTTACTGTGTTGTACACTGCAGACATGGTTGGTGCATTTCTCTTGTCTTGGAAAGTTCTATCAGCACAGAGATCTACATATTATGTTTTTATTATTTTTTGTTGTAAATACTTCATTTTCTGCTTCTCCGAATTAATTTTTCTATGTGTTTCATCAAGTAATAAATAGATTTCAATTAGCATTATTATTCTGTGGACTAAATAGGCAAATATATGTAAGTCTGTAAGTACAGAGTCACATTTAATACAAATTTAACTTTCTTTTTTTTTTCTGGATCTCAGGTACAAATGGGTGAGTTAATGATTCCTTTGTTCATGATGATTCGCATTATTTCTCCATGAAATACATTCAATTATTATCGATGTCAGGGGAGAAATGGGTTTATAAAAGTCCTTGAATTGATTTACACTATCGTAAAATAGATTCTTAGTTGCTTGATATCCGGGTCTAGGGGGAACCCGAGAGCAGGAAGGGACTGAGGCTTCAGAGAGCAGCCATGCATGCTGGAGAATGATTGCTAGGGCATACGGCAAGAATAACGAAATCTGAGAAATTCCGCAGTGTGTGTCTGCAGGTGGAAACCAAACTCTGTATGTGGCATGAGTTGGGGAGCGCTCTACTCCAGAATCAGTGAGGGAATTGAAGAATTCTGGACACCATAGGCTAATGAACGTATGCAACGCAATGTTTATCATGTTCTGATTTGCAAGAGATCTGTTTTGTGATCTTCTTTATCTTCAACCACAACTACAACCTTGTATTTGACCCTGGGTTAGGGGTGACTCCTGCACGCTGTTCTTAGAGTGCACCACTTGTGGTTTGTTGGGCTGGGTGTCATACCCAGGTGAAGGTCTGGGGCTTCGTGACAGGTGAGACTGGAAATTGTGCACGGGACTGGATCTCACGGCTTCTTTCTCTGTCCTCAGCTTTGCCTGCTTAGCGCCTGGACTGTCTGTGAGCAGGAACCCAGAGAAAGACACCAGGCAACTGACTAATTGACAATGGTGAGTGGGGATTGCCTCTTTCTGCTGAAATTACACACTAGTCCATCTGAGGGGTGGGTTTTTCCTTTTGGAATGGATGCTGCAAGCAGAAACGGTTGGATGTTCAGGCATCTGTGCTCTAATTTCCCCAGTATTCGGGGATAGTGATTATCCATCAGGAATTTATCGATAATGAATTTCCTTCCTAACATTATGCACATTTATGAGAGCTTCCATTAAGCTTGTGTATTTACAGAAGAGATAAGAGAAGTCTTCCTTCCCTCTTCCAGCCCATGGCTTCATTGGTAGATAATTCACTTGTTAACCTTATTTTTGGATTCAAAGGGCTTAGGATGGTGGTGACTGCAAGTACTAGAGAAGTGCTAGGAGAATATGATAGTCCCAATGAGAGGCAGATGTTTCGGCATGTGAGTATAACTAATCCAGTGTTAGAAGACCTGGTATGAGCCTTGTTCAGCGTTAAGAGGAGCAGGAGAGAGGCACAGAAGGAATGAACAATCATTTTATGTTTTCTTCTCGATTCTATTGTATTATATTCTATTGTATTTGCTAATACAATCATTAGAATTTGCATTTTTTTTAATTTCAAAAAAAATACAACTAAAATCACCACTATCATATTTGTCCCCATTCACACATTGTTAGTAATCAACCTTTCCTCCATATTTGACAACTGAAAGGAATGTGGACAGAATAGTATTTTATTAATTCCACTACACATAAAGGAGAGAGAGTATGGTAGGTAGAATAAAATTAGATTTCTGGGGCGCCTGGGTGGCTTAGTCGGTTAAGCGTCTGACTTTAGCTTAGGTCATGATCTCACGGTTTGTGGGTTCGAGCCTCGAGTCGGGCTCTGTGCTGACTGCCAGCTCAGAGCCTGGAGCCTGTTTCAGTCTGTGACTCCTTCTCTCTCTGACCCTCTCCTGCTCACGCTGTCTCTCTCTCTCTCCTAGAAATAAATAAAACATTAAAAAAAAGCATAAAATTAGATTTCTGAATAAAGTTTTGAAAAACTGGGTAGACCCAAATGAGTCATGAGGTTTCCATTATCCTTTAGCATGGAGACAAAATAAAGATAGGAGAGAAACAGTGATATCTGGTGTATGAGGTCCCAGAGAAGATTGGGATTAGAAGCCATTGTAACACAGGACCAGTCAGGCCAGGGCCCAGGGGCACTGTCTTCCAGCACAGCCATCTCAGACGTCCTGGCTTGTGCTGCTGAGCCTTCTGGCCTTATAGTTTGTTAAGAACCTGAGTCCTGTAGCATGAAGAAAGCCATCTATGAATCTTGTTCACTTCTGAGGAATGCTGGTGATTTCTTCAAGCTTTTCTGACATTTTAATGACCAATAATGTCTTATCTTTAGTGCAGGTTTGCTAGACAGGAGACACTCCCTACATAAATGCCTTGTATCATTCAACATTCATAACATGTGAATAAACCACTTTGTAGATGAGAGATGAGACGTTCATCTAGGGAATAATTTGAACCAATGATTATGGTTTAAAAGGAGCACACCGTGGTTATTATTTGTCTTGTGATAAATCTGAGTGAATATTGTATGTCTATTTATTTATTTATTTACAGAGAGAGAGAGAGAGAGAGAGAGAGAGAGAGATGGAAAGAAAGTTGGGGAGAGGCAGAGAGAGAGAGGGAATCCCAAGTCTCACAGAGCCTGATGCAGAGCTTGATCTCATGATTGTGAGACAATGACTTGAGCCAAAATCAAGAGTTGGTCACTAAACCAACTGAGCCACCCAGTTGTCCCTCATGCAAATAGTTTATAATCCTTGTCAGAAAGTTCAAATCACCAGGTTATTGAGACACGTCCAGGTTGTATGATATCACACTTCATGCGATTTTCTTTTATAATAAAGTATTATAAAGTCAGAGTGTGGAGATCTCTGTAAACATATCCAACAGTTCAGCACTGACAGTGAACTGACAGGAAGCCCCAAACACATACTGATCTTTCCATACACCCAGCTCCTCCACCCCCTTCCTCAGTGCTGTCATCTCAACCCTCCTACACTGGAGTCTGTAGGGAGTGCTCTACCTAAACCAGAATATCCATGATGTTTTAGGAATCAGTGACGTTTGAAGATATAGCTGTAGACTTCACCAAAGAAGAGTGGGCTCTGCTGGACATGTCCCAGCGGAAGATGTTCAGAGATGTGATGCTGGAAAGTATCAATCATCTCATCTTTCTGGGTGAGTCTCCCAACATGTACATGTGTGTCCATGCATTCATTCATTCATTGAAGAAATATCTAGAACAGCTCCACATATCCCACTCCAAACGCTGCCCTGATTCTTTTATAACTCTCATAATTATATAGAAGGGAGATGTTTCTTCACCTTGTACTTTTTGTCACCACACTGGATTGTAATCTTGACCACAGATTCACACCTTTCTTGTGACTCAGTCTCCAGCATTCATAATAGAATTGGAAATTCGCTGGATATTTTAATTCCTAAATTGACTAAACATTTTAAAAACAATTACTGTTTTCGTCACTATGTGGAGGATTGAGACCAGAGTTGTGAGAATAACATTACTTTGATTATTCTTATGGGTCTTATATTCATCGATGCTGTTTGGAAACAATTTTCAACCTAATGTGGGGACATTGATTCTCTCCCATTTTGAAAAGGCTGAGGATTCTGCATTCTTTCTCTGAACTCGTGTGTGGGTATCAGCATCTAGCATGTTCATTGCTTTTGCCTCCATCTGGATTTCTTCTTCGTCTGATGAATGACCTTCAGTGTGGTCTCTGTTGAACTTGTTGATACATGGGTTGACCTTCCATAATATCTTCATTCATCATTGGTATATCTTGCCCTGGACTTGGCGATACCAAAGTTAATCCCACATACTATGGTGTCTCCTCAGATCGCATAAATCTTTTGCCTTTTACCAAAGTTAATCCAACAGAACTCAAAATCCATATACTTCCCCTACCCCCACCCCCACCCCCACCCACACTAGTCTGAGTATGTCCTTAGAAATACACCCTGAAGATTTTGTCAAGTGAGTGATACTTTCTAAAACGTAAATGAGGACATTGGGACAGAATTCCTCAGGTGGTTACAATCCTTGCATAAATCAATCACAATGCATGTTTCTTCCTGCCCCTGTCTTTTTCTTTAGGGAAAAACAATATTCATGCCATTACTGCAGTGAAACATTGATGTAACGGTCCTGATCCTCCCATTAAGAGATCTTCGAACCATTTGCTGACCCAACATCTTTCCACCACTTTACATCTTTCATATTATCAATGCTCATTGTTTTCTAATTGACAATGAATTTTAAAATGTTACTATGACCTAGAGTATTTATTCATTTGGCACATTTTCCCAATGAAGTGCCAATTTCTGAATTATACTTCTGTGGACCCTGGTGCTTTTCTACATTTTTATTCCCCTAATGCTGTTCTAACAATTAATATTTTTTCAAATATTTTAGGCATGGAAAGTCTCCACAAAAAACAAGAAATGATATTAACACGACATACCAACAAAAAGGGCATAGCCCTGACTGTGCCAAAGGTAAGTGTCATGGGTATAGTCCTTAGACATCCAAACTAAAGGCCTAAAGGTAATGAGATATTTTGGTAACTGAGTACAATTGCCTGAATGTTATTAAGTTAGGATTAAACTTTTTCCAGGCAAAAGGTTTTGGATAGTTTTAAATCAGCAAAGAAAGTAACATGAGCTCAAATCAATAATAACCCAATAGAGATACAATTGCATCAACATTGTTTATTACCTAATCTTCTAAATATACTGAAGCCTTCAAACTTAATCTGATACCTCTGAGGTTGGGATATTAAAAAAGAGAAAATATTGCTGCTTGCAGAGGAGTAACAACATGTATATGCAACTAACATTTAAAATATTTTAACAGAAGTCTATTACTAGTTGCTACTCTAGAATACATATGTAGAAACATAATGTATGCATGTATGTGGGCAAACCATTAACCAACTCTCATCTTCTCACCAAAGCATAAATATCTTGCTCCAGAGAATCTTATTGAATGTATTGATTTGGGTGATGAGTTTACTCAGAGATCTACATTGACTCAACATTTGGTAATACACCTCAGGAAGAAACATTACACCAGCAAACGGTGTAGAATATCACTTAGTGAACAATCACCCCTTCCTCGACATAGCCAAATGCACACACGAGGCAAATTATATAAATATCATGTGTGTGGGAAAGCCTTCAGTAATTGCTTTTGCCTTAGGAGACATGCGATGATTCACTCTGGAGAGAAGCCATTTAAATGCCACTTATGTGGGAAAGGCTTTGTGCAAAACTCTGACCTTAGAAACCATAATCAAACACACACAGGAGAGAAACCATATGAATGCCATGTGTGTGGGAAAGTCTTCAGGCAGAATTCTTACCTGAGACAGCATGAGAAAATTCACACTAGAAAGAAACCATACAAATGCCATCAGTGTAAGAAGGCTTTCAGTCACAGATCCTACCTTAGAAAACATGAGAAAATTCATTCTGGAGAGAAATGTTACCAGTGTCATGAATGTAAGAAAACATTTAGTCAGAGCTCTGGCCTTAGCCAGCACAAGAGAATCCACACCGGAGATAAACCACGTGTGTGTCCTTTGTGTGGGAAAACCTTCAGTCAAAGTTCTGAACTCAGACGGCACGAGAGAACACACACAGGGGAGAAGCCATATGAATGTCACCAGTGTGGGAATGCCTTCAGTCAATACTCTAATCTTAGACGACACGAGAGAACGCACACTGGAGAGCAACCTTACGCATGTCAGGTGTGTGGGAAAGCCTTCAGCCATTATTCTTCCCTTAGACGACATGAGGGTACCCAACACCAGAGAGAAAATCGGGAGTACCCTCAGTAAGTATTCTGAATAGAGACGACATGGTATTACAGATGCAATGAATGTGGAAGAAGTATCAGTCACAGCTTTAATGTTTAAACTCACCACTGGATGCACATATTGAAGGAAAAGCCTGTAGTCATTATGGGAGATCCTTCAGTCCTCATACTCCTCCATCAAGAAATGTATTTGCATGAGGAAGTGAATTCATATATATGCCACCCATGTGGCAAAGCCTTAATCACTGATCTGATCTTAGATAACAAGGCAGAACACATGCTGTCAATACAATGATACAGATGTTTTCAGCAAAGCACTCAACTTGAAAGATACTGGAACACTTGTTTGTAATTATTGTTCAATATGAACCAATCTGACATGGGAGAACCCCTGGGTCTGTAATCACTGAAAGAACATTCAGCCAAGTACCTGGTATGGTGAGCACAAGAAAATTCAGTGAAGGAATAAACACTGAGGATGTAAGAAGATGAAGGCTCTGAGGAATACCAAACAATTCTTACAAATAATTCAGACCAGAGAAGTTATTCCATGTAAAATCATGGGAAATCCTTTATTCAAAGAACAGCTCGTGTGGCACATGTGAGGATTCAGACTGTACGAAACACTCTCAGTGTGGTGAGTGAAGAGGAGTCTTCAGTGATCCCTTGTTTCTGAGTCAACAGTAAGGTTCTCACACTGAGGAGATAGCAGTCCTGAAGTCAGAGTAGAGAACACTTCAGCCAGATTTTGTATCAGAAAATATTAGCATGTGTGTATGTATGTGGTGGTAGTGCTTCATATGTAAGTGTCCTTTAATACGTAATTCATCAAGTCATTGAGATTTTGATAAAATACCTATTGATGAAAATGTGGCATGGAATATAGGAGAGTGACATCTGGCAATATTGAATGTAGGATTTTGTAAGAAGTTAAATGTTTATTGTAGATCAACACTTGTAAATATTGATACAATAAAACCTGTTGCTAAGGAAACTAAATGTTGGTGTCCTTGTTTTCTCTATGTGGTTGTAAACATAATCAGTTCTGAACTCCTTGGTATGTGGGTGAGAGACTTATCTGATGGCTCAGCCATGAATCACCATCCTCCCTAACCCTTGGCCTACTGAATCACCTGGAGGTAAGGGATAGGTCTTGGTTCCTCCTAGGGTGGGTTCTATGTTAGTGTTGGGACCCCTAAGATGGATGCACACACCTCTATGTCCCAGTGGGATTTATCTCCACCTACCCATGGATGTGTATTGGGCAGTTATATTGAGATTAAGGGACTTCAGTATAGGGTTGATCATATACAATTATATGATCACAGTGGGGCATAATCACACTATATGTTTGAGTGGCAGACTGACAGCCTGATGGAGTGGGGAGGGCCCTCACAGGATGATATTTTCTTTTTTTTTTATTTTTTTTAATTTTTTAAATTTATTTCTAGGAGAGAGAGAGACAGCGTGAGCAGGGGAGGATCAGAGAGAGAGGGAGTCACAGACTCTGAAACAGGCTCCAGGCTCTGAGCTGGCAGTCAGCACAGAGCCCAACGCGGGGCTCGAACCCACGAACCGCGAGATCATGACCTAAGCGAAAGTCGGACGCTTAACCAACTAAGCCACCCAGGCGCCCCAGGATCATATTTTCTGGTGACCACAATGTGGGGCCATGACCCAGGAAGATAAGATGGCAAAGAAACTCCCCAGAGGAAAGGGGTTGGAGAAGGGGCTTACCTGCGGAGAGGATGTCTCTCAACAGCAAGACAGGGAGTCTCTGAGCAAGAGAATTATGAGTGAATCACAGGAGCTTGGAGACACTGATATTCATGGTTTATCTTATTTCCTGCTAGTAGACATTAGGTGGTGATTCACAGGGTATGTACGGGAGATATGGCCATGCTTAAAATGGCTTAAAATCTACCAATTTGGGCTATGTTTATATCAATTCAGTGTGTAAAAATTTGAATTTGGCAACAATGGTATTTTGAGTCTAAGAACTCTGTCTGCTGTGAAGAAATAAACAACATAGGGCTGATATGCAGAGACAATCTTTGGCTCATCCATAAACCATGACTGATCATTTCAAATGATTTACATTCATGTTCATTGATTAGTTTGTCTTTTTATCAAATCCGATGCTGGAGCTCTCTTACGATATGTTTTATTTCATTTAGCTATTGTATTTTCAACTTAAGAACTTGTATTTAACTCCATTTTAGAATTTATCTCTATGTATTGAAACTCTTGATTTGGTAAAAGCATGTTCTTCTTGGGGTCCTTATTTTTTATCGGGTATCATTGAATGGTACTGTTAAAGCCATATCCTTAGTAACAGTATCTTCCGTTTCCTTACTCCCTCTCTCCATCCCCAGAATGAACTGGACTTCATTTCTTCTTTTGTGTGTTTCAAATTATTATTTAAATTCTAGTTAGTTCACATATGGTGTAATATTGGTTTCAGTAGTAGAATCCAGGGATTCACCACCTACTTATGACACCCAGTGCTCAACCCAACAAGTGCCTTCCTTAATTCCCATCACCCATTTAGCTCATCTCCCCACCTCCCTCTCCTCCAGCAACCCTAAGTTTGTTCTCTGTAGTTAATAATCTCTATTGTTTCTGTGTCTCTGTCTCTGTCTCTGTCTCTGTCTCTTCTTCCTTCCCCTATGTAGAAGTACTAAAAAAGAGCTGGTGCCATGGGGTGGGACTCCAATACACATACCATAAATGCCTTACAATATAAGAAAAGGTTTATAATGAAAATAAGAACTGTCCTAGAGATGAAGGATAGCAATAAGCTACACACAGTAATAGCCTGGTCCCATAGTTCAGTCCAGTAGGGGATTTTTTAAAATATTTAATCTGGACTTTCACATCCAAGTAGGTAATATATAAATATTTGTGCTTAGATAGGTTTAATAAACAACATTGTAGTAATGAGATATGGAAACAGTTATGGAAACTAATAGTTTTAAGCATACATTGAACATTAAAGTGAAATATACAGAAATTTAATATATTAATAAGAGTATATATATGGGGCGCCTAGGTGGCTTAGTTGGTTAAGCGTCCGGCTTTCGCTTAGGTCATGATCTCACGGTTCGTGGGTTCGAGCCCCGCGTCGGGCTCTGTGCTGACTGCCAGCTCAAAGCCTGGAGCCTGTTTCAGTCTGTGACTCCCTCTCTCTCTGACCCTCCCCTGCTCATGCTGTCTCTCTCTCTCTGTCTCTCTCCTGGAAATAAATAAAACATTAAAAAAAAAGTTGTCAAAAAAAAGAGTATAATTCACAAATAAACATGGAAAGCAAACAGAATAAATAAATATCCAGAACTATAAGAATAAATAAATGCTTGAAATGTAAAAGCAAATTTTGTAATAGAATATCCACGAAGGCAAATCAAGGAATAGTCTCTATTTTATTCTCTATGTACAGATCACTTCTAAATATTATTTACATTAGATTTCTCAAAAGAGAAATACATTTATTTTCCTTTTCTCCAGGAGCCTGAATGACTCCATTCAAATGTATTTTCTCTTCCTTTCCCAGGCATGCATGTAGTTGCAAATGAAAGCAAAGGTATGGATAACTTCCTTTTGTGTGTGTGTAATAACTTCCTTTAAAGAGCAAAGTAAGAATTACACCTATATATCAACAGAAATAAATAAAAGTAATGAATTATCAGTTAGGTGCTCCCAAAAAGTTAATTTTTTGTCAGGATTCTAAAGTTCATGAAAAATCCTTTAAAAACATATTAAAGACATTTTCGTATAAGAACACAAAGAAAGATGCTCTTCAGGTAAATGAAAATTATCCCAAATGATGGAAATGGAAATGAAGATAAAGGAAAGAGTAAAGAGTAACAAAAAGCGCACATTTTTATGTGGTTAAAAACAATCAAGTATTGTATAACACTGCTAAATTTTTAAAAGTCACGTATGGCATATAAACACACACAGGGTGTATGTATATATATATCCTTCTTCATGGCTTATGTACTATAATATCAGTATATTCATTTATATGCTGTACTGTAATACAATTGTACTGTGTTAGTAAACTATCACACTGCTGTTACAGTAAATAATTAGAGTTAAAGCCCAAAGAGATGCCAAATACTAGTTCATACTTCATATTCCTCTTTAATAACTCAAGGATGCAAGTCTTCCCTTATGAATAATTACTTTGAATATAAATGAATTAAATAACCCAACTTAAAGACATAGAATTAACAGAATTGATTAAAAATTTTAAACAGAACCACAAACAAACAAAAATCATGATCTAATTATATAATGTCTGTAAGATATTCCACTTTATTCTAAAGCTACCACTAGGTTAAAAGTTAAAGGGGGGAAAGATATGCCATGGAAATAGTCACCAAAAGAGAGTAAGCGTAGTTATTTTAATATCAGACAAAACAGGCATTAAGTCCCAAATTGATACAATAGATAAACAAGGACGTCGGATATTGATTAAAGAGTCTATAGCAGATATAATACATGAAAATATTAGAACTACCAAGTATATGAAGCAAACATTGACAGAATCGAAGGGAGAAAAGGAAATACTTCTACAATAATCGACGGAGACTTCAATACCTACTTTCAATAATGGACAGAATAACCAGATAGAAGATCTGTATACAAGGAAAGTAACTTAAACAACGGTATATCAGTTAGTCCTCACAGATATATGATACACTCCACCGAACAACCCATAACAAGTCAAGTCCATGAGGAACATTCTCTGGACCAGACCATATGTTTGGCTGCAAAAAACTGTTAATAAATTTAAAAAGATTGAAATCATCAACAAAATACTGTTTCTGTTCACGGTGGAAAATAAGTAGAAAATGATGACGGAAGGAAAACTGAGAAATATAAAATATGTGGAAGTAAAACAATATATATATATATTTTAAGTGTTAAACGTTTATTTTTTTTTAAAGAACAACAATTTTATTTCAACAAAAAAGAACACCCACTTAAAACTTTATTGAAGTCCACTTTATCAATTTGTTATTTTATGGATCATGCTTTTGGCATCATGTCTAGCAAATCGTTGCCTAAAGTGTATGTTTAATTGTCAAAAATCTGTCAAAGTCTTTCCCAAATGGCTGTGCATTTTATTACCAACAGCAACATATGAAAGTTCTACTTCTTCCACATCCCCATCAACAACTGGCATTGTCAGTCTTAAAGTTTGGCCTTTTTAATAGGTATGTAGTGGTACTTTGTTGTAGTTTTAATTTGCATCTCCCTAAGGACAAATGATATGGAACATTTTTTCATTGTCTTTGAGAGGCAGTGACAGAGAAAACGAGAGACAGAGAACCCGAGTCAGGTTACGCACTATCAGCACAAAACAAGACGGGGTGGGAACTCATAAACCGTGAGATCATGACCTGAGCCAAAGTCAGACGC
>NW_024081307.1:6093-9300 GCF_003009895.1 Hyaena hyaena | reverse complement strand
CAATAAGCTACACACAGTAATAGCCTGGTCCCATAGTTCAGTCCAGTAGGGGATTTTTTAAAATATTTAATCTGGACTTTCACATCCAAGTAGGTAATATATAAATATTTGTGCTTAGATAGGTTTAATAAACAACATTGTAGTAATGAGATATGGAAACAGTTATGGAAACTAATAGTTTTAAGCATACATTGAACATTAAAGTGAAATATACAGAAATTTAATATATTAATAAGAGTATATATATGGGGCGCCTAGGTGGCTTAGTTGGTTAAGCGTCCGGCTTTCGCTTAGGTCATGATCTCACGGTTCGTGGGTTCGAGCCCCGCGTCGGGCTCTGTGCTGACTGCCAGCTCAAAGCCTGGAGCCTGTTTCAGTCTGTGACTCCCTCTCTCTCTGACCCTCCCCTGCTCATGCTGTCTCTCTCTCTCTGTCTCTCTCCTAGAAATAAATAAAACATTAAAAAAAAAGTTGTCAAAAAAAAGAGTATAATTCACAAATAAACATGGAAAGCAAACAGAATAAATAAATATCCAGAACTATAAGAATAAATAAATGCTTGAAATGTAAAAGCAAATTTTGTAATAGAATATCCACGAAGGCAAATCAAGGAATAGTCTCTATTTTATTCTCTATGTACAGATCACTTCTAAATATTATTTACATTAGATTTCTCAAAAGAGAAATACATTTATTTTCCTTTTCTCCAGGAGCCTGAATGACTCCATTCAAATGTATTTTCTCTTCCTTTCCCAGGCATGCATGTAGTTGCAAATGAAAGCAAAGGTATGGATAACTTCCTTTTGTGTGTGTGTAATAACTTCCTTTAAAGAGCAAAGTAAGAATTACACCTATATATCAACAGAAATAAATAAAAGTAATGAATTATCAGTTAGGTGCTCCCAAAAAGTTAATTTTTTGTCAGGATTCTAAAGTTCATGAAAAATCCTTTAAAAACATATTAAAGACATTTTCGTATAAGAACACAAAGAAAGATGCTCTTCAGGTAAATGAAAATTATCCCAAATGATGGAAATGGAAATGAAGATAAAGGAAAGAGTAAAGAGTAACAAAAAGCGCACATTTTTATGTGGTTAAAAACAATCAAGTATTGTATAACACTGCTAAATTTTTAAAAGTCACGTATGGCATATAAACACACACAGGGTGTATGTATATATATATCCTTCTTCATGGCTTATGTACTATAATATCAGTATATTCATTTATATGCTGTACTGTAATACAATTGTACTGTGTTAGTAAACTATCACACTGCTGTTACAGTAAATAATTAGAGTTAAAGCCCAAAGAGATGCCAAATACTAGTTCATACTTCATATTCCTCTTTAATAACTCAAGGATGCAAGTCTTCCCTTATGAATAATTACTTTGAATATAAATGAATTAAATAACCCAACTTAAAGACATAGAATTAACAGAATTGATTAAAAATTTTAAACAGAACCACAAACAAACAAAAATCATGATCTAATTATATAATGTCTGTAAGATATTCCACTTTATTCTAAAGCTACCACTAGGTTAAAAGTTAAAGGGGGGAAAGATATGCCATGGAAATAGTCACCAAAAGAGAGTAAGCGTAGTTATTTTAATATCAGACAAAACAGGCATTAAGTCCCAAATTGATACAATAGATAAACAAGGACGTCGGATATTGATTAAAGAGTCTATAGCAGATATAATACATGAAAATATTAGAACTACCAAGTATATGAAGCAAACATTGACAGAATCGAAGGGAGAAAAGGAAATACTTCTACAATAATCGACGGAGACTTCAATACCTACTTTCAATAATGGACAGAATAACCAGATAGAAGATCTGTATACAAGGAAAGTAACTTAAACAACGGTATATCAGTTAGTCCTCACAGATATATGATACACTCCACCGAACAACCCATAACAAGTCAAGTTCATGAGGAACATTCTCTGGACCAGACCATATGTTTGGCTGCAAAAAACTGTTAATAAATTTAAAAAGATTGAAATCATCAACAAAATACTGTTTCTGTTCACGGTGGAAAATAAGTAGAAAATGATGACGGAAGGAAAACTGAGAAATATAAAATATGTGGAAGTAAAACAATATATATATATATTTTAAGTGTTAAACGTTTATTTTTTTTTAAAGAACAACAATTTTATTTCAACAAAAAAGAACACCCACTTAAAACTTTATTGAAGTCCATTTTATCAATTTGTTATTTTATGGATCATGCTTTTGGCATCATGTCTAGCAAATCGTTGCCTAAAGTGTATGTTTAATTGTCAAAAATCTGTCAAAGTCTTTCCCAAATGGCTGTGCATTTTATTACCAACAGCAACATATGAAAGTTCTACTTCTTCCACATCCCCATCAACAACTGGCATTGTCAGTCTTAAAGTTTGGCCTTTTTAATAGGTATGTAGTGGTACTTTGTTGTAGTTTTAATTTGCATCTCCCTAAGGACAAATGATATGGAACATTTTTTCATTGTCTTTGAGAGGCAGTGACAGAGAAAATGAGAGACAGAGAACCCGAGTCAGGTTACGCACTATCAGCACAAAATAAGACGGGGTGGGAACTCATAAACCGTGAGATCATGACCTGAGCCAAAGTCAGACGCTAAACCAACTGAGCCACCATGCTCCCCCTAGAATATTTTTTTTAATTTTTAAATTCTATTTATTTATTTTTGAGAGAGTGAGAGCATGAGCAGGGGAGGAGCATGAGAGGGAGAGCAAGAATCCCAAGCAGGTGCAGTGTGAAGCCTGATGCAGGGCTCAGACTCACAAATTGTGAGATCATGAGCCAAAATCAAGAGTCAGACACTTAATAAACAGCAACACCCAGGCACCCCTCAACAGCACATTCTTAAACAGCCAATGAGTCAAATGGGAAACCATAAGGGAAATTAGAAAACATCTCGAGAGAAATGAAAACAAAAATACATTATTCTAAAACATGCAGGATGCAGTGAAAGCTGTGCTAAGAAGGAAGTTCATATATGGAAATGCATTAAAAATGAAATCTTATCTAAATACAATAATCTGACTTTACATCCTTATAAACCAGAAAAAGAGGAGAGCAACGTAAAATTAAGGATACAACAATGATCAAAAATAATAAAGATTAGGGGCGCCTGGGTGGCTTAGTCTGTTGAGCGTCCGACTTTCGCTTAGGTCATGATCTCGCGGTTC
>NW_024081307.1:0-2158 GCF_003009895.1 Hyaena hyaena | reverse complement strand
GCGTCGGGCTCTGTGCTGACTGCCAGCTCAGAGCCTGGAGCCTGTTTCAGTCTGTGACTCCCTCTCTCTCTGACCCTCCCCTGCTCGCGCTGTCTCTCTCTCTCCTAGAAATAAATACAACATTTAAAAATAATAATAAAGATTAGAAGAGAGGAAAATAAAGAAAAACCACATAGGAAATATTGGGGGGGCACCTGGGTGGTTCAGTCAGGTAAGCACCTGACTTTGGCTCCCGTTGTGATCTCATGACTCAGGAGTTCAAGCCTCACATTGGACTGTAAGCACACAGTTCACTTTGGAACCTCTGTTCCCTTCCCTCTCTACCCGTTCCCCACTGGTTCTCTTCCATTCTCACTCCCACACCCCCTCCCTCTCTCTCCCTCTCTCTCTCTCCCAAAAATAAATAAAGATTTAAAAAATTTTAGGAAGTTACTACTTTGAAAAAAAAATTGACAAACTTTTGGATGCATTATGTATAAAAAAACAGAGGACTCAAGAGTAGAATGAGAAATGAAGTGGAATTATGTCAAAGTCACAAAAATATAAAAAGTATTACAAAATGTTTTTAATATTTGTATGCTAACAAATTAGATAACATAGATGAAACCAAAGTGATTTCCATGGGGATTAGATTCAGTGACATTCCCTGGATGTCCATGATTTTGTAGAATTCCTTGTATGTGTGCTAACCAGGAACTCCGTAGGGGTGCAAACATTATTTTGGGACACTCTTCCAACACCTAGACCTCTCAGGACGAACAGGAATCTTTCTCTTGTGACACATAGAATAAATTTCTCTTCATAGAGCTAAACCTTCTATTTCACATGACCCTTATCAACCAAGAAGGTCTAGTTTGTTTCATTTCAACATATTTCATAAGAGACTCAGAGCAATGATAGCAATAAGTTGTTTATTTGAGCGTCCATAGGATCTATGAAATGGATGTGCCCTGGTTTGCGAATGTCTGAACTCGGAGAAACTAGATGAATGATTCCACTCTGGGCTGGGTAAAGAGAGGCAGTGTTTTGCTGTAGAATATTTCAATGATATCATCTTTCTGCAAATCATATGGGAGACTATTTGACATGATTTGTGTATTTTCACTTCTCCATGATAGGACTAAGTTGTGCGTAGTTTCTACTCTATTTAATAAAATATGTCCCAAGACAACCTCATCTCCATGTGTTACTTTTTTGTGTGTCCACTGTCTTTTTTTTTTCTTTACAGTTGAATCAGGAATATGCTCACAAGAGCCTATGTGACATGGATCCTCACCTTGTGGAGAATGACTCTTCAGAAGGAGAAACAAAATACAGGTTAATATGTCTGCTACTTTGAAAATAACCAGAGTGTCTCCAATTGTCCAATAACAACTGGAGAACAAGACAATGCGAGAGGTGCACTCAAAATGTATCAATGTATGAGCACCTTGAAGGCTCATATTTAAGGGTGTGTCTCGTGACTTAGCCAACGTCATGATCTCAGGGTTCGTGAGATAGAGCCGTGGGTCTAGCTCTGCGCTTTAGCACCGAGTTGACTCAAGATTCCCTGAGAAGAGCCATACCTGTTCCTTCCCCCTACAGAGCAGTGCTTCGGGGTTAATCCCCTCTGTCTCTGCAGATGTGTGCAACCAGAAGGCAGAGCAATCTGCCTACCTGATGGCCATCCTATGTCACGTTCATGAAGAGGGAAGCATGGAAGCCACAGGGTGAGCTCCACCCAACACGGCATGCAGGCAATCTGTGTGTCACCTGGCTCAGAGGCTGTTCTCTTTCCCCGGCCCCTCTCTCGGGCCCTGCACACTGCCTCCTTCCTATCGTATCACATCCGACAAAACCATAATCATTTGGCTCTCATCCTAGGATTCATTTGATTCATGTCACGTGCTTGCCATTTTACCTTGGTAACCTGACTCACCTTCTGCAATGTCTTTCTTCTGCAGATAATCCTGTCAGTTTTCTATGGCTCCTCTGGCGCTTCATCCAAAAGACATGCCTGATATCTTTGGTAAGACTGTACGGACGATGGACCATTATGAACAAGTGTTTTTGGCTTTGTCGTGCATGCGGAAACTGTGTGAGAGGACATGAATCTATTATGTGAGATCGTCTATTACAAACAGACGCATGGAGGGGCAGCCAGAATTCTCATTGGAAT